>NC_140505.1:43509642-43622142 GCF_964339955.1 Pipistrellus hanaki
TAAAATGCTTTATTTTTAATATCCTAAACTTACTAGATTTCCCTTGTATTACATTTCATTGGTGAAACTCTCAGGTCATATGTACCTGGATATCAGCTGCTGCTGTGATAGCAGCTTGGCAGTGCTGGGAGTAAGTAATACAACTTAGAGCTTAGGATCCACGGGGATCATCTATCTTAGCTGGATCTTAGCAATGTGTCAAATGTTATTTCATTTTTTTCCCTTCTTGACTCTCTGTCATATTTCTCACAATGTCTATTTTAATTTTCTGTACTGTCTCTTACTGTGCTAATTTTGCTACCACTTTTCTCTTTCTCAAGACATGACTTTGCCTTCTGCTTAGAAGATGAAATAGAGGCAATTATGTAGGAACAACTCCATCAAGTCACCATCTAAGTATACCAACCTAAATAAATTTGTATGCTAAACTCTTAAAAAGAGATACAGTCTCTTCACTCTGGTCACTGTATCTTATTAATATTCTTCTACTTTATTGGGCTGAATATTCTTTCTTTATTCTTTATCTTCATCTTTTCTCTTTATTATATGTTATCAACATTTAAGCATATTTAAGGCTTTCTCATATGATAAATGTTATCTGAGTAAATGGCACCAGCTATCACCAAGATATAATCCAGAGTTCTATGAGTCACTTTGAATTCTACATTCTACAATCATTCATTTAATAAATTTGTTCAACATATATTGAATTTTATGTTGAAATGCTGTTTTATAAATATATGTGTAATATTTCTTTGTTATTTGTACTTAATCAGTTTCCACCTTGCTACCATTAAATTTATTTTCCTACCAACAGGTAGATTGAATAAAACAATAAAATTCATCATCACATTCCTATCTTAAATTTGTTTAGTATCATTCTGTTACCCTTAAGAAGAAGTAGATGCCCTTAGAAGAACTTGTGTGTTTGGTTCCAAAGGCCTCTATATTTGAAACTCTCCTTGCCTTCTTTGGACCAACTTGGAATCAATTCTTTAAATTTAACATTTTTTTTTATTTGCCTCTAGGTTCTTAAACTTCCTGTTTCTTCTCTTTTAACTTTCCTATTATTCACCCAATTGCTACTTAACCTCATCATAGTCTTTGTAATGTCTCCTGAGAAAGGCAGAGGCCAGTGTAACTATGACACACTATCAAATTAGACTTATGGTTCATTTCAAAGGATACTTCTTATTGTCAATGCATATTCGATGTTCATATCCTCATATTAAAAGGTAATTTACAAAATAAGATGTTACAGAGATATAAACATTTTTTATATTTAACTCATTATTAAGATGATGTTTTAAGCAGGTTAATGGAGAATCCAAAGACTTGAGACTTATTATTTGGAATTTTTAAATGAGTGCGTGCAAATGGAGGCAAAGAATGCTTACTTGGTGTGCTGGGAGGAAGGCAACTGAGCAGACTGAATTGGACATAACCTTGCATCTCTATTGACAGTAATTATTTTTCGCTGTTATTAGATACCTAAAACTTACAGAATTGTAAAATAGTTCCAATGGAAGGAAAAGTTCCACCTGTCACATCTGATACAATTAGAAATCCTATTGATCTGTTAAGCCCCATCTCAGTACTTTCCTCTATGAAGATTCTCTTAATTGTCAACCCTAGTCTAGTTCACCCTCCTCCTCCTTCCACATTAATAACTTTATCTCAATATTTGTGCTGCTGCTATATTTGGCACTTGGTACATTCTTCTGCTTAGCAGGCTTCACTGGAATTATTTTGATTAAAAGTATATACCCTTTCCTACGAGACAGAAGATAGAAAACTTTTACTTTTATCTTTAAAACTCAGTGTGCAAACATTA
This sequence comes from Pipistrellus hanaki, assembly GCF_964339955.1. Lineage (NCBI taxonomy): Eukaryota > Metazoa > Chordata > Mammalia > Chiroptera > Vespertilionidae > Pipistrellus > Pipistrellus hanaki. The sequence continues at coordinate 43,511,477 of NC_140505.1, forward strand.
AATAAATTTTAAAAATGAATAATAAAATAGTGATAATATGGCAATTCTTCTTATTTTTTATGAAGAGAACTACCTAGAATAACATTTTGTCAGAGAGTAAAACAGTCTCCTTTAGGATGAAATACCAGGGGGGAAAATAAAAGTTGAAATAAATGTTTTGAGGTTTTAAAGTATTTTCAATTTCAAAAGTCATAACGATGAAAGAAATACATACATGGAGTTCAAGGTTGTTACTGGTGCCAAACCATGACCAACAGCTTTCCGCTCAAAATGGATATTGTCCACATTTCAGCCACTGTGGAATAGAAGACATCAAAGGAGATGTTATCTCAAAATGCTACTTTCGAAACAGCACAGTCATATAATTTGTTTTTCTTTTTCAGCAAAGTAGTGTCAAATTGCATTGTAATAGCATAGCCTGGAGACAGCTCTGATGGTGAGTCCCAGCAAGGGCATAGAGTCAGCGCTATAAGGGTTAGCTATGACTTTGGCTCCTCCTAACCCTCTTCTCTTAGAGATTGCGGGAAGGGTGTAAAGTATAAACAGATTTTACAGAAAATGAGATGTTTTGTGAGGCAGAATGGCAGAGAACGTTTTTGTATTTTATAAAAAAAAGAAATTAACCTTTTCTAAGAAGTTGGCTTTTTCCCATAGCTCTGACGACTAACATAAAGCACAGCTTGACTGATTGTGTTCTTTGTGTCTTTTTCTCCATTATCTTTGTGTCACAACCAAGTTCCCCTGATAGTCATTCGAGTTTTACACAGCAGTGTAGGCTTTGTACATTTAGAAACTTATTAGCATGTTCGGTTAGAGATGAACTGAGAAATACTACTTCAGGATAGTTTAGCATTTTATGCAGTGCATAGTAGAAAACATCAGTATTGGACCCAATACTGATGTTTGGGTACAATTTCAATAATGGTGTGGGGTATTTCAAATAAAATTAAGCCAGTTCCTTGGGTACAATTTCAATAATGGTGTGGGGTATTTCAAATAAAATTAAGCCAGTTCCTTTTTCATAATGATTTTTTTATGTCACTTATTTAATATAATGTGCTTTTTCAAGAGGGCAACATGCACAACTCCTCTTTCAATTTTTGAATGATGTAACCTTTTTCTTAAGAAGAAATTTCAGATACTTTACAGCATGTAACTCTACCAATATAATCTTGTTTTGGAAACAAACAAAACGCTTCTTATCTTCTAGTATATAAATAATATTGTTGGTTTTATCTCATTGTTTCACCTGTAATTTTTTACTTTTGGAAACATAACCAACAAAAGGATAAAATCATAGGCAGCCCTTTACACCCAGAGATGCACAGTAGGTGAGTTTTTCAGTTGTTTATTTGGTTGTTGCTAATGTTGGCCAGACTTATTTTCCTGTGGATTTGACAGAGACTTTTGGATTTGCTTTTCATGTTATCTGAGCAAGAATTCACAATTGTTCAGTGATCAAATATAAACTACACGTTACTGAACATTAGGTAAGTGTATATGGATTTCTTTTTAATATAGACAATAGAAAAAGAGAAAATAAGAGGGCAGACAATATCAATAGCTTTTAATTTATTGCTTCCTCTGTGCTGTTGGCTATGCTAAGTGAAATACTTATATGATCTAATTTATACGTCACAAAAACCCTAGGGTAAGATACCACCATTATCGTGATGTCATATATGTGGAGAATTAAAAAACTATAGGCTAGGTGATTTGGCCGTGGCTTCTTAACCAGCAATAAGGCAGGATCCAGACTGAGGCAAACTGACTTTAGAGTCTACATTTTTAGTGATCAGTGCTTGTATGCTCCTACCCTCCCCCTCATTATGCAGTGCACTGAGGCAGGAGTGACTAGGTTAGGACCTCAGCAATGAGTGAGATTTCTAGATTTCTAAAGCAATATGCTTGATTTCCAAGAGTTAAAATTTTAGATATATAAATTATATACATTTTGAGTCTTTGTTGATGTCTCCATTGTTTTTTTTATACTGGTTTTTGCAAAATGTTCTTCTTCCACAGTCAATCTACAGAGATTAAACTCATCTCAGATTAAATGTCACCACCCTAGTCATAGGAAAACCATAGAAGGGAGACTATGCTTCCTGTTCAATTTATTGCTTCGATCCTTGATATGAGGTAATGAAGCTCTCCTGAGTGGCCACTTTGCTCTTCCATGCCCTGCCCACGAGGAAAACTTGGTATGTGGAGTGGAACTAGGGTGAGATGAGATGAACATAGAGAATCCATTGTATAAAACTTGGGGTGGCTCTTTTACAAACCCAGGTGTCAGGTCATTGGTCATTGTGAGTGTTACGAAGCGAGTCTCCAAGAGATAAACCACCGGAGCCAATTTGATTAAGCATGCTAGAGTTTATTACAGATTCGAATCCGGGCTCAAACCTTGGCTGATGCAGCAGCAGGCAAACACCCAAGTAAGAGCCCGATGGAGGGGCAGTCCCTCCTCTTATATCTCTTTTTCCCCACCCCTCCCACCATTGGTATGTCACTCCCAGATAGGCCCCTCAGGACAAAGACCTGGCCATCCTGAGCTATTTCTCAGGTAGTTTACACAACCTGGCCTGTTTTTGCCTCAAGCAGAATGTCTGTTCTGACTTCAAACAGAAGTGTAGGATGCTGCTGTTTTGATGACGCCAATTTCCTAGCCAGGTCTGGAGGAAGGTCTGCATATCTTACTACAAAGGAATTCCCAGCACTGAGTTACAACTGACTTTATTTATTTATTTATTTTTTAACTTTTCCCCCCTGGCCAGGTCTGTCTCCAGAGTCCTTATCTCTTGGGCAGATGGGGCCCACTGTCACAGTGAGCATGATGGGAGCTCTCATTTTTTCATCCCTACCACCCCAATACACTCACAGAGATTTAAGGGGTACTGCTACCAACCATCAGCATGGATGGATAAGGTTAAGACAGACATCTTAACCAGTCCTAGAGTTTGATTAGGGTTTGGACATACGAACAAGTTCCAAGAAAAACTCAGAGCAATATTCAAAATATTTTGTACACACTCTCTCCAACAAACATACACAAATTATCTAACTATCCTAGAAGAGGAGTTGATTTCTACACAAATTGTGCCTCTATAATTTTCTAAAAGTTAAGCTTTTTTAAAGTATATATATGGTTCATTAGTCATGAATATTAAACATTCTCAAATTTGATTTCTTAAAATGTCATTTTATGAAATCAGTATTTCCTTTATCTTTATTTTCTCTTTCAATTTATTCACCAGTAAAAAATAATCAGAATAGTACCTTTGTCTTTTTCTTCCACCCTCAATATAACACTTTGTTATTTTTCCTCCTACCAATTTTCTAAAACTACAGTTTGAGAGCTCAATTCACCAGCGACCTGCTAATTAACAAATTCAATGGTCTCTTCTAAGTCCTTACTCAACTAGACCTCTTCACAGCAATCAAAATCACAGCCCACTTGATCCTTCTTGAAAAGCTCTTATAAAAGAAAGAAGAAAATGACTGTATCTTTCCCATAGGAGATAAAGGAGAAGAATGGCCCTTGGCTAAGAATTTAATCAAGTACTTATGAGAAGTACGCAATTTCAAAGCCTCCACCTGGTCTTGGTGTAGCTACTATAGCAAGCTGTACAAGCTGTGTGGATCAGCATTCCCCCAGTTAATATTCCAAGTTGACCTGAAATCACATATTTAAAAAGAAGGTGTGGAGCCCGGCCGGCGTGGCTCAGTGGTTGAGCATCAGCCTATGAACCAGGAGGTCATGGTTGGATTCTTGGTCAGGGCACATGCCCGGATTGTGGGATAGATCCCCAGGGGGAATTTGTAGGAGGCAGGCGATCAATGATTCTCTCTCACTGATGTTTCTCTCTCTCTCTTTCCCTATTCCTTTCTCTCTGAAATCAATAATATATATATATATATATATATATATATATATATATATATATATATATATATATTTTTTTTTTTTTTTTTTTTTTAAAGAAGGTGGGGATGCCAAAACCAGTTTGGCTCAGTGGATAGAGTGTCGGTCTGCGGACTGAAGGGTCCCAGGTTTGATTCCAGTCAAGGGCATGTACCTTGGTTGCAGGCACATTCCAGGTAGGGAGTGTGCAGGAGGCAGCTGGTCGATATTTCTTTCCCATCGATGTTTCTAGCTCTCTATCCCTCTCTCTTCCTCTCTGTAAAAACTCAATAAAATATATTAAATAAAAATAAAAATAAATAAAAAGAGGGTGAGAGGAAGCATCAGGACACTGCATAATAATGAGAATATGCTAACTCCATTACAGTTATGTGAACTTGTGAGTTTTGAGGCAATTAGGAAAGTGTTCATTTTTCCCACTGAGAGTTGACATTATTCTATAAGACTACTAGATGCCGCTTGCAGGAAGATTCCTACAATAGGGCTTCCTGCTGTGGTCTTCGCTGCCCCGCCTGCTTCCCTTTCTTCTCTGCTGCCCTGCTTGCTTGCTTTTCCACAGCTTCTCTCCCTTCTGCAGTGCTTGGCTTCTTTCTATGCTGTCTTCAGTCTTTGCTCTGGCCTGGATATGGAAAGTAACTGCCATCTTGGTTGGGTTAATTTGCATACTTGCCCTGATTGGTTGGTGGGTGTGGCTTGTGGGTATAGCAAAGGTGCGGTTAATTTGCATGTTTCTCTTTTATTAGAGAGGATATAAGTGTATAGATACATATCAGTGGGGGTGGAGAGAGATATTTCAACATAAAACAATTGGAAAATTAGAGTAACAGAATGTTTGTGGTGCTATTTTGCTGTTGCTATCTTTACTTTGGGAAACAAATGAAGAATGCACACTTAAGCGGGTCCTCAAAAATTTAAAAATGGACTTTCATTTGACCCAGTTACCCCACTTCTAGGAATATATCCTAAAAAATCAGTAATGCCAATCAGAAAGAATATATGCACCCCTATGTTCATAGCAGCACAATTTACAATAGCTAAGATTTGAAAACAACATAAGTGCCCATCAGCAGATGAGTAGATAATAAAGCTGTGGTACATTTACATGATGGAATACTACACAGCTGTAAAACAGAAAGAACTCTTACCATTTGCAAGAGCATGGATGGACCTGGAGAATATTATGCTAAGTGAAATAAGCCAGTGAAAGAAAGTTAAGCATCACATCATCTCACTTATATGTGGAATCTAATGAACAAAATAGATTCAGAGACATAGAAGCATGGAACAGACTGTCCATTCTCAGAGGGAAGGCAGGGGTGGGAGGATGGGTTGGAAGAGATCAATTAAATAACTATATATGTATATGCATAACCCATAGACATATGACAGGGTGGTGAAGTGGGGAGAGGATGGGAGTGAGCTAGAAGAGGTGAATAAGGGGAAAAGGGGACATCTGTAATACTTTCAACAATACAGATTTTAAAAATAATAAAATAAAATAGTGCACAGGGTCACTGCTATGTTCCAGGAAGGAACTCTGTGAATCACAGGCAGTTTCTGATTATTTCTTTAAAGCCCACATGTTATCTACTTTTAATATAACTAGGGTAGTGACATTTAATCTGAGATGTGATGAATCTCTGTAGATTGACTGTGGCAGGAGAACATTTTGCTAAAACCAGTATAGAAAACCATGGAAACATCAACAGAGACTCAAAATGTATGTAATTTATGTATGCGTGTCTCCTCTCTCAATATGTTAACTCTTGGAAATCAAGCATGTTGCCTTAGTCTTCTTATACCATCACTTTCTTTCCCAGGAAGCTTTGTATGTTTACAGAATTTTAGAGTTTAATTGTTGAACAACTACATATATGTGGTAAATTAGTCATTCACTACATGTCATAGTAACCTTAATTTAATTGTGTAAAATAAAGTAAATGTAAATAGTAGAAGGTGGGAAATTTACTGATATTAAACATATAAACACATAGTAAGCTGGTGGGAACAATGAGATAATATGAGTAGCTATTTTTTATTTTGTTGATGGAAGAGGGAGAAAGTATGGCCTAAGTCAGTGGTTGGCAAACTGTGGCTCGCGAGCCACATGCAGCTCTTTGGCCCCTTGAGGTTTTAGCAAAGGCCAGCTTACGAGTACCCTAATTAAGTTAATAACAATGTACCTACCTAGTTTAAGTTTAAACAATGTGGCCCTCAAAAGAAATTTCAATCGTTGTACTGTTGATATTGGTCTCTGTTGACTAATGAGTTTGCCGACAACTGGCCTAAGTTAACATTTATAAAGTGACTATAAATGTGAGATACATTGCATACATAATCTTATGAAATATAAATAAATACTTTGAGATATAGGTATTTTAATTTCAATTTACCACTGAAAAATAAAAATAAAATTGAGCATGCCAAGTATGAGTTCAGGTAAGAAAAGTAAGTTTCAACTTCCTTGCAACTGCCTATCAATTCATTCTGGCTACAGAATAAGGATGGAAGGAAATCTCTGGTTGTATCATTGCATAAGAAAGAAACTTCATGGGTCAGCAATATCTGTTTTTATCTCAGAAAGGTTAAGAGGCTATTCACTGGCAAGAATTGCTATCAGCCCTCTCTGTCTTGCCTCAGTAGATAGAGTGTCAGCCTATGGACCAAAGGGTCCTGGGTTCAATTCCAGTCAAGGGCACATGCCAGGGTTTCAGGAATGATCCCCAGTGGGGGATGTGCGTCAGCTGATCAATGATTCTCTCACCCTTAATGTTTCTGTCTCTATCTCCCTCTCCTTTCCTCTCTGAAATCAATAAAAATATATTTAAATGAAAGAATTGCTATCATTGCCAAAGCCCAAAGTCAGAAATCACAACACATTCACATAAAATGAGGTTGTCTTATTGATATTGAAGATGCTTCCTCAAATATAATTGAAATATCTGAATATTTGCACAATAAGCTATTTTTTGTAGTTTATTTAAGTTTTCTCAAATATTAATGTGTAATTTTGCTCTGTGTCAAACAGTATTTCATCATCTCATAATACTGAATTTTCTTGAATCAGTGGACTCTTTTTCAGATGTGAAATAAAATTAATCCCCTTTTTACTGAGTTTGCTGTATTTCTTTGCTACTCTCAGAGATAAAGGTTGATAGTGAAACAGTTAAGCACAAAGTTTATAAGAAGAATCACTGAAGTGAACATGATCTAACATAATGTGCTTCACAGAAACTATAAATTGGATTAATACTGCTTGCTCATGCTTGAAGCAAAGAAAATTGTTCAAAGGCAGATGGATGGAGAGTGAAAATCTAAAAATAAAATTCCCAGTGGAAATGAGGATTTTCACAGTTCAGATTAGTTTCTCCTAGGATATAGGTCTTGAGACACTGAAGAAAATATTACAATCAGGGAATTAATATATTTCTTTAATTGGGGGGATGGAAGGAAGAGGGAGAGAAAGGAGAGAGCAGCAGACAGATATGCCAATAAGAATCAAATATTTAATAAGCTAAAAAAATAAAAATTATTCTCTATTTGTAGCCAAGTATCATTATTTACCCATCATTCATATGATTTCTTATAAACTTTATTCAGACTTTTAAAATTCAAAAGTATTTTTTTAATTGAAAAATGCAATGGACCTTGACATCACTTTTGTTGTTTTGTTTTAATAAGATCTAAATGATTTATACTTAAGGTTTATACTTATTAACTTCTGAAAAGCACAGGTGTCTAACTGCTGCAGTAATAACAGATGCCTACAGATATATCAGTTCAACTGCACATAATTTGATAAATTATCATAGTAATTATGAAAATATGTATGAATTCTGAATGAAAAATAATGCGTTGTGCATTGCATTTGCATAAATTCCTAACCAGAAAATGTGTTCAGTCCAGATTTAAGACATATGTTATACCATAAGGAAAATATACAAAACAAGTGGCTTTTGTTGTAAGCATAATCACATACTATCTAGTAATTTAGTGTAAATACAAGGTGTTAAATATGCTCATTTGTTAAGAATGCATTCATTAGTCTATTCTCTTTAATTTTAGAAATTCTGCTCAGTGGCTAATATTATTACTAATGATAAGACATTTGGTTTGTCTCATTTTCTTTATTGGAAAAGGAGACAGTGTTTTAAAATAATAATGTCTCCTCCATTACCAACCCCAACCTACATTAAGTATAAAAATGACTCAATAACTTCCTGCTAACTTATTATATAATTGCCTATATAAATAAACATAGAATACATAAAGTATAATACCAATGCAAAGTTTTTATTCTGAAATAGATTCTTGGACTCTATTAAATGATATTCCCCCATGACACTTAATGGATGAGGTAATCTACTTATAAGGAGTTAAGCTTTATTCTATCACATTTTAAATAGTTTGAGTACATTGACTTATTTTCTGGCTATCTGTCCAATGCTTTTATAAATGGAGCCTTAAAAATAATCATAAAATGATTTTATTTCTGGAAAGGAAAAAACTCTGAGTTACCCCCAAAACATGTGTAAGCTTTAAGTTTGAAGAGTGGAGAGAACACAGGTTTGTCAAAAGACTGCTCCTCCAGTCCCAGCCTTCCCAGGGGTTTGCTGGGTGACCTTCACGGTTATCCAGCAGCTGGAGAGATCAATTATCTCCCATAGCCCTTCTTGGGCTATAAACACTCTTTTTTTTTTTTTTTGAGGAAGGATTGTGACAGCTGTTCATATTTACTATTATAGTAACAAGGCAAACATATGAGAGACAAAAAAAAAAAAAAAAGAAAAAGAAAAGAAAGAAAAAGAAAATTGACTTTAAATTTCAGGAAGAATTAGTACATCAAGAAAGACCTTGAATGAACCCTAATAATCAGTAATGGCAATGGCCTAATTTTATAGATGATGGAAGAATGGCATGTTCTTTTGGCAAAAATGGACTTTTAAAAACATTTATTATATGCCCACTTAACTGAGTTTAGAATTAATTTATTTCTGTCCAAGATAAATAGTAAAAATAATTAATATTTCAAAATTTTATGAAAATAATATAAACGTATGTTAAGTGACATATGTTAGGGAGGAGTTGTCTTTACTCCCAATGTTATGACTTCATTACAGTTTTTCAGGGAATAATAATCCTATTTGTTTTCAAGTCTGGCAAGAATCTCTGTACACCAATAAATGAAAGCTGTCCACCAATAAATATATCTTGCAGAGAATATAGCCCATTTTCAACATGTTTTCCCATTTGCAATTAAAATATTTGCATGATGATCTTCCTAATTCTAACATCTGCCCAAAGTTGTCACTTAAATATGACTAACAAATCTGAATATAGTGCTATAATTTGATTGCTCAACATTTCACTATGAATGAATGATCTTATTCTTTTTTTAGGAATTCGCACTTCTCTTCCATTTTTAGAAGTGAAAATATTTTTGCTTAAGCAAAAAAATATTTTAAACACAGGAAAATATATAGCTTATTTTAAAGATATGAATAATTTTTTTGAAATACCCAGTGAGTTCCAGGCAAACCATTTCAGTCTGACCACTACCAGAGAAGAGGGTTTGTGGAGCTGGATGAAAAAGGTGAAGGAACTCAAAAAGAGAAAGAGTGGGGAAAAGACAAACCACTTTAATTTTGAAATACAAATAACTTTACAACTAAGAAGGAATTATATAAATTTGAAATAAGTTGTAAATGTGAATGTTCCTAGTGTGTTTCCTTGAATCAAATTATTCTGAATTGAATCCATTTAGTCTGATTGAAGGATATAATAAATCACCTCAAAAAAGATTTAAAGAGCCGAAACCGGTTTGGCTCAGTGGATAGCCAGCTTGTGGACTGAAAGGTCCCAGGTTCGATTCTGGTCAAAGGCATGTATCTTGATTGAGGGCACATCCCCAGTGGGGGTTGTGCAAGAGGCAGCTCATCGATGATTCTCTCTCATTAATGTTTTTAACTCTCTATCCCTCTCTCTTCCTGTCTGTAAAAAAACAATAAAATATATTTTTAAAAAAGATTTAAAGAAAAATTGGTATTCTTTCAAAAATACATATATTTAAAACAAATTTTCTTAATGTATTTAGGATTTAAAAACAATATATTCTTGAAGCATTACCAGTGATGTTTGTTATGATAATATGATTAGTATTCTGTATCTATTTTAACTATATCTGTCTTAGTTGTGTTATTATTTTGGATTCCAGAATTCTATTTATCCAAAGTTCTGGAAGACAATTACAAATCCTCACAAGTATAAAATTGTTAGTGGGGAAAAAATCCCAATACTGTCATAAGTTTTTACTTCAATATTAGTACAATGCTTTGCATACTTTAAATTGCCCAATTGGAAGGATTTTTGTTTTTGCTCATTTGAAAGAATAAAGCAGTGCCTACTGCTCAACCAAAAGCAAGATTTCCTTCAAAATCAGTATTTAGAGCATAGGTAGATGGCCAGGATTAAGGGAAAGTGACCTTGTAGGGCATTGATTGCCCCACAGTTTACACACTTAACTCAAAGGGAGAATGAAAGAACTGCCTTTCAGATATATGGGATTTTAGAATTTTTCCTCAATTAAGTGTATTGATGTAAGTAAATTGATTAGAAGGGGCAGTAGATCAGAGCCTCACATGGAATCAATCAGGCTGGAGGGAAGGAGAACACTGCAGTTATAACTTGAATTCTTATCTGTAGATTTTTTCTGGAAGAATAAAATTTATAAAGACAACAAAAAATAGAGCTTAGGTAGTAATTTAATGCAGGAAGAAGACAATGATTACCAATAATATCCTCTGGGAATCAGTTTAAACCTGTTTCAGATAAAGAAAAATCCAAGAAAGTATAAAAATTTGGAAACATTTCTTTCATATTTAGTAAAAAACAGATTCCTAAGGAATAATGCAAAAGACACACACACAAAAAAACAAAACAAAACAAAACAAAAAAACCCACATGTACTTAAGTGGAAAATTTTGTTCCCCACATACTCCGAATGGATAGATGCATGCAATTTGATTTAGGTTGGTTTCTTAGATGTGTTAATTTTATAGGATTTTTATGCTCAATGTTTAATACTAATAAAGTAAGGCTTAATAACAATAATTTTAATAGTCTGATAAAATAACATTATAAACAAAAATCAGGTTAAACAAAAAAGAATAAGCATGTTAAAAAATAAATTAGTTCATGGAATTCTAACATATGTCAAGTTCAACATTACAATTAATGCAAAGTGAAAGAAGTAAATTATTAACCAAACCAAAATACACGTACTCACCTAAACAATTTATGAAATGCCTACTATGCAAAGACATTTCCAGAGTAGAAGAGTTATGGTTGCAGGGTCAGTTTTAATGAAATAAGATGATTTAAAGTTTTCCAAAAGTTTTGATATAATCTCTAAGATGTTGCTGTTCTCAAGTTTTCTTTTACTTCACTACTAACATGAGGCTTTCTCCTAGAAAAAAAATATTTCGATTTTATATAGCTAAATGAATACAAAGGCATGTCCAATTAGTTGCTTAACAACTTCCTTTATTTTATTCCTTTATTTTATGGCTGTGTGTGTGTGTGTGTGTGTGTGTGTCTATATATATAAAAGCCTAAGCAACCATCACAACCGAACCTATGACCAAACAGGCTATAAGGGATGACCAGACCCATGGGGGGGACAGTTGGGAGTGATCAGGCCGGCATGGGGGGGGGCTGTTAGGGGCAATCAGGCAGGCAGGCAGGTGAGCAGTTAGGACCCAGTGATCCCAGATTGTGAGAGGGATGTCCGACTGCCAGTTTAGGCCCGATCAGACATCCCCCGTGGCGTCCTGGATTGGAGAGGATGCAAGCTGGACTGAGGGGACCACCTCCCCCATGCATGAGTTTCATGCACCGGGTCTCTAGTATATAATAAAATTCGACAATTTTTTAAAATTATTTTCTTTATTGATTAAGGTATTGCACATGTGAATTTATCCCCCCTCTTACCCAACTCCTACTCATGCCCTCATTCCCCTGGTGTCTCTGTTCAATGGTTATGCTTATATGCGTGCCTACAAGTTCTTCTGTTGATCTCTCCTCCTTACCCCCACCCTCTCCTATCTTCCCTCTGAGGTGTGATGGTTTGATCAATGCTTCTCTGCCTCTGGATCTATTTTTGCTCATCAGTTTATGTTGCTCATTATATTCCACAAATAAGTGAGATCATATGATATTTATCTTTCTCTGACTGACTTATTTTGCTTAGGATAAAACTCTCCAAGTACATTCATGCTGCTGCAAATAGTAGGAGTTCCTTCCTTTTTACAGCAGTGTAGACTTAATAAATGAATTTGGCGATGTAGTAGGATACAAAATTAATTCCCAGAAAATTCACCAATTTAAATGTACAGTTGATGATTATTAATATTTTCAAAGTTGCAACCATCATCACAATTTAATTTTAGAATATTTTTATCCCTCCATCTGAATTTCATAAACATTAACTGCTGCATCCCATTCTGCCTTCCTACCTTACACCCTCACCATCCCACTTACACTCCCCTCCTCGGCTCCAGGCAACTACTGATATAAATTTCTATCTTTGGATTTGCTTAATCTGACATTTCACATAAATTGAATCATTCAATATGTTGTCTTTGTGACTAGCTTCTTTCATTTAGCATATGATTTCAAGGTTTATCCATATTAAAGCATGTGGATCTTGCTGCCCAAGATCCATTGGCCTTCCACATTCCTTGGTGCACTCTCCTGACAGTATCAACAAGTGGTGGCTTCCCACATATGAGGGTTCCAATTTCTCCACATCTTCATCTACATTTGTTATAGTCTGTCTCTTATATTTTATGCATCATATTGCATGCAAAGTAGTATATCTGAGTTTTGCATTTAATTTCCTTTAGATTTTTTAAAGTTTATTTTTATTGGTTTTAGAGAGAGGAAGGGAGGGACAGAGGCAGAAGGAAATACAGAGAGGCAGATACCAATGTGGGAAAGAAACATCAATTAGCTGCCTCTCAGACATGTCTGGATTGGGGAATCAAAACTGCAACTTGGATATGTGCCTTGACAGGGAATCAAACTAGCAACTCCATGGTGCATGGGAGGACACTCAACCAACTGAGTCACACTGGCCTGAACTCATTCCATTTTTTTAAATTAAGGTATTGAAATCTCCAGCTATTATTGTGGAATGTTTTATTCTCATCTGCCACTACAGATAAGATTCTAATAATCAGCACAGTCTGAGAATAGAGATTTTGTAGTACATTGTAAGTTAGGGTGAATGATTAACTGTGTTCTGGGAGTGGGTTTTTTTTTTGTTTTTGTTTTTTTAAATATATTTTATTGATTTTTTACAGAGAGAAAGGAAGAGGGACAGAAAGTCAGAAACATCAATGAGAGAGAAACATCGACCGGCTGCCTCCTGCACACCCCCCAATGGGGATGTGCTAGTAAACAAGATACATGCCCTTGACTGGAATTGAACACAGGACCCTTCAGTCCGAAGGCCTACGTTCTGTCCACTGAGCCAAACCTGTTCTGGCAAGGGTGTGGAATTTTTAAGATAGCTTCTGAGGAAGTCAAATCTCTGCATTGTCTTCAGTGATGCTGATTTCTAGCTACTGTGCTGGAGAAGCAAAGTGATAAGACTAGCCCTAAGTTAGAACATCATACTTAGTATTTTCACCAACTGTGCTGACTGATACATAGTATTTTCACCAACATAGTTTATTCTAAAGCTTTTTTTAAATTATTACTAGAGTTCTAAAATGGCTGGTTTTTGTTGTCTTGCTCATATTTTCATTGTTTTTAGAGAAAAAGTGAAGTCCACTTAGGTCATATGTCTGCCTTACCAGAACAATATGTATGATTATGAAACAACTAGAGGCCCAGTTCACAAAAATGGGGTGGGGAGGTGCCTCAGCCCAACCTGTGCCCTCTTGCAGTCCGAGACCCCTTGGGGGATGTCTGTCTAATGGCTTGGGCCTGCTCCCCAGAGATCAGGCCTAAGGTGGAAGTCAGATATTCCTCTGGCAGCAGGAAACAGGCCTAACCCAGTAGTCAGACATCCTTATTGCTGCTGCAGAGGCAGGGGAGGCTCCCACCACTGCCGCCGCACTGGCCAGCCATGAGCTGGCTTCTGGATGAGCATTGCTCCTCCTGTGGAAGCACACTGACCACCACTGGACAGCTCCTGTGTTGAGCATCTGTCCCCTGATGGTCAGTACATGCCATAGCAACCGGCCACTCTGCTGTTAGGATCAATTTGCACATTTCCCTTTTATTATATAGAATACTATTATTTATGAGAAGAAAGTTATTTTAGTTCTTAATGGACCTGAGTGTTGGTTCCATTACTTTCTAGGGTTATCTAGAAGAGTTGATGATCATTATAGTTGCATAGTAAGCAATGAAACAAATGCATTTTTTGAAAAAGCTATTATTTTTATTTATTTATTTATTTTACAGAACTAAACTCTCAAGGTGATATGGTACCTTGGAGTTAGCTTAGTCCATCTTAGTTAGCTTCAACTATATAGTTTGTTGAAAATTCAAATTGAGAAAAATAAGGATAGTTAGTTCAACTCAGAAGTACTGATTCAAACTAACAAAAATAAAAGAATATGCCCTAACCAGTTTGGCTCAGTGGGTTTGACTCTGGTCAAAGGCATGTACCTTGATTGCAGGCACATCCATATCTTCAGTAGGGGACGTGCAGGAGGTAGCTGATCGATGTTTCCCTATCATTGATGTTATAACTCTCTATCTCTCTCCTTTCTTCTCTGTAAAAAAATCAATAAAATATGTTTAAAAAAATAAAGGAATATATAAGCCAAAATGCAAATATAACTGTAATTTACATTGATCAGTATACCTTATGAGGATCCCAAATATCTATGCTTTTAATACAACTTGTAAGTTTCCTAAAGGCATATCTAAAAATTAGAATTATAATGCTGTTTGGTTAATAAGAAAAATAATAATTTATAACAATATTAAAAATTAAAGTTATATCACTTTTTATATTCTAGATATGTACTAAATTTTTTATGCATTATCCTGTTTTATTTTTCCTAATTTTCACATAATGGCCATAAAATTTATTATATAAGTATTATAACTTAGAGAAAAATGGAACTGAAGAGTTAGAGAGTTTATACATTTTCTATGTGTAATTAGATATTTGATGGACTACTGTGGTTAAAACCTTGAAATTTTATTTGGCTAATAGTATCCACTTTAATTAGTTGTTTTTAAGAAATTTGGCAATTATACACATACTTATATTATGGAAGCCTTTCTCTTGGAAAGAGCTTGGTAAACACTCCATTAATGTTTTATTGACCCTTAGGTGCCCATGATTTATCTATTTCTAAACCTCAGCAAATGCCATCAGGCATAACAGAAACTGTAGAACATTTTTGTTCTCTATAGGCCGTATCTAGAAATTCATCAAATACTTTAAAATTTACCTTTTAGGTAATTTTTTTCTGTACTTTACTATCTATCTTTAGTACCACTACTCAAGTATAGGCCTTCAACATCTCTTGCCTGGGTCACATTAATTCTCTAATTTGTTTTATTTCCAAACAACATTGACCATTTTATTCACTCTTCACATTGCAACCTTAGTTTTTTCTAAAGTGCAAATTTGACATTTAAATCTTTAGTTGTAATACTTATGTGCTTCTTCCATCCCAAACATAGTTGTAAACACATAGATTAAAATCTCAACACCATCCAGGGAGAGACAGTAGGAGAATTGTCAGGTAATCTGCTAAAGAAAGCCACCTATCACATTGCCAAACACAAAATGGAGTTTCAAAAGGTATTTGAATAAATGAATTTATAAACACAAAAGAAATGAAATAGGATGAGGTACATAGAAGGAGTAAGAAACTCTCTGACACTCCCAAACACTATCATGGTCAAGGAAGAGGGAAAATAATGACATGATCTTTTCACAGAAGTGTTACTTGTTTTTGTTTGTTTGTTTGTTTGTTTGTTTCCTTTTTCTGTACTTCCAAAATTTCTATCAAAAAATTATTTTGGAGAGAGGAAAAATAAGCAAATTGGTCTTCCATTTCTAGTAAAGATGGAATAATAAGGAAAGGATCTATACTGTGTATGAAACAATATTTTTGGAAATGCAAAAATTCTTAAAACAATAGTTTTTAAGACTCTGAACACCAGGCATCGGTTGTCAATGAATCCTGAAAGACAACTGTAAACCAACAAGTTGAGTCCTTTAATTATCCCAGTGGCATCCTTTTGAGAGCTTCTAAAGTCATAATGGGAAGAAGGGAGCTCCCAACAAAACTTGGCAGACTCCTGACCAGGCCAAGTTAGTCAGGGATATAAGGTGAAAACAGTTCTGAAGAAGAGAGAGCTGTGTGAGACAGAACTCTGGATCTGCTGAGAATGCTCCTCAAGTATTTAGCTCACTACAGACCAGAGCAGGCAAGTGAGGGAACTCAATATTGACTTAACTCTACCAGGGACTTTTGATTTCTTTGCTATTAACTTCCATACTACCCCAACAGGGAATTTTGGTTAGAACACTACAACTTGTTGATTTTTGTTTGTTTGCTTGTTTGTTTTTCAATATATTTTATTGAATTTTTACAGAGAGGAAGGAAAAGGGACAAAGAGTCAGAAACATCTGTGAAGGAGAAACATCTACCAGCTGCCTCCTGCATACCCCTTACTGGGGTTGTCCCTGCAACCAAGGTACATGCCCTTGACCATAATCAAACCTGGGACCTTTCAGCCTACAGGCCAATACTCTATCCACTGAGCCAAACCAGTTTTAGCAAGACTACAACTTGTTAAGATGTTCCATTCTGCTACCAATAGATGAATAGTTCTTGGTCAGAACTTGCTTTCTACCCTGGATTCCATTCAAGATTTTAACATTTGATTTATAGAAAGTGTGGTAATGAAAATAATTAGTTCCACATTTTACTGTCCTACAAATGCTTAATATAGTATCATATTTTTATAAATACTATAAAGCAAAAGTCTAGTTATTTTATTATACAAAATGAGCTAAAATTTGTGCCTTCTAGAGAGTGGGAAGATGTATTCTTTTCATAAAAAAAAAATTAAACTAAGAGCCAATAAATCATATGCTGCTAAAATTACTTATATCTCCAATTAAATGATAATGAATAAAACTTAATGCAAAGTGCTCTTTTATTGATAGTATACATTCTAAGACTAAGTTTTAATATGACTATTTTCTGACACACAGAAAGAGAGACATTCCTCCCATTTCTGTCTTTTTAATTATGTAGAGATTATAACATGTTATTTCTGGATATTTTGGATAAATTATGTAGGAATAAATGTAAAAATTATGGGAAATATATAATTTAATTATAGTAATTTGAATTTAAAATATTTTTTCTTACAGCTATAAAATTATGTTAGCCATAACATGTTGAACCATTTCTTTTTAACAAATATATCTGTAAATGTCAAACATACCTATTTTTAAATTCTAATGTCAAATTCAGAATATTGATGAAAGTCCTTATTAGCTATGTTAGCTTTTACATTTTTAAAATTATTTAAAAAATGTGTAATAACTAAATAGAATAAAAGACTTAAAATGAATATAAATTTGAGAAAACATGTGATAAAGGATTCACCTCAATCTGCATTTACTATGACCGCACTTGAGCCTAAATGCCAAGTTACATTCAATCCTTTAACATATTTAGGGTGTCCACTAAAAATGTATACATACTTTAACAGCTTTTAGCTTAATTTTGAAAATGGAATAATAAACAATGACTTCATAATTATTCAAATCTAATTCCTCATTGAAAATTATAAATCTAACTTCTCAGTAAAATTTTAATTTTGGAGAGAAAAATAAATACTTTTCAGTTATTAAGTTTAGCAATTGAACATCAAATTTTATCACTGTAAGTATAAAATCACTATTTCAAGAGACACATATTAAATTTAAGAAGAGGGCTGGGCCCTAACTAGTTTGGCTCAGTGGATAGAGCATTGGCCTATGGAATGAAGGGTCCCAGGTTGGATTCCGGTCAAGTGCATGTGCCTTGGTTGCAGGCACAATCCCAGTAAGGGGTATGCAGGAGGCAGCTGATGGATGTTTCTCTCTCATCGATGTTTCAAACTCTCTATCCCTCTCCCTTCTTCTCTGTAAAAAAAATCAATAAAATAAAAAAATTAAAAAAGAGGGCTGGGAAAGAAAATGGAGGCCATTTTCCAGAAAATGGGACAATAGTAGAACATTTTTTAAAAAAAGGAAAAAGAAAAATAAGGGGGGTGGAGGTGGGGGAAATGAACTACAGTAATAACATCAAAACCCTTAGATAGAAGTTGTCCTGCCAATGGCAAAAAAGAAAGAATGAGAAAGAAAAAACAGATTAAAAGGATGAAAATCATTTGTCAAAGAAATAGTGCGAAAATAAAACAAAGCACAGAAACAAAAATTAGCTGCTCAAGCTCCTGCTGTCATCTTCATACTCCATGCATGAGAGAGAAAGCAGTGGAGTTCTGTGTGCTCGCATCCACTTCCACGACTCACATTTCCCCAGAGTTGCTGACCGCTCACAATTGACTTGAACTGGCTCAGTTGGAGTCATATGGACAAGTCCAGTGACAAAGGAGGCAATGCCCATGTATTTATTTAAGAATAAAATTCCTAATATTAAGTAACCACTTGGCACCATACTTAGTTATTACAGGATTGTTGACTAATACGTTGCCTATGCTTTACTTTATATCCCTGTGGCTGTTTTGTGACTACCAATTAGTACTTAATCCCTTCACCTTTTTCAACCAGTCCCCCAAGTCTCTTCCCATATGCCAACCATCAGTCTGTTCTCTCCAAAATTCAACATAGTCTTGGTTTGATTTCATCTTTAAAAAAAAAAAAAAAAAAAATGAGAACTACTATAGTTTCTTAATTATAACTAACTCACGGGGAACGTTGCTGACTAAAATGTTCATATTTCAATAAATTCTTTTGAATAAATAGTGCTGTGTTCAAAAGCTGATGAAAATTATGTAGGAAGACTAAGTGTAGCCGCTGGTTTTCTTAGGAGATTTTTCTCACATAGCTCTATTTTGACAGAATGTTACCTACTTCAATCACTTTTAAACCATCTTGAGAAAATAAAGTCAAGGAGAGTTGCAGAGGTTCTTAACTGTTTGATGAGAACTTTATCACCTCTCTTTGGATATGTAACTTTCTCTTGAGAGGCTGAGGGCAATTCTGATGGAGATTGGCAACTGAAGGAGCTGAGTGCTGTAACTTTGTGATCCTTTCATTATACGTATTTGTGAGTAAATAGTTCAGAAAAGCCTTCAAAAAGAAAACTTCTCGAGCCATGGTTTTTAAAATTCTCTCTGGTTTAAAAGTTCCCTTTCTTCCCTTATCTTATTAGGATAGATAAAGGAAGTACTTTTTAAAATTCAAAGTCAGTGAGACATTTCAAACAAAGCTATTTATTAGTTAACAGAAAATTTTAGTGTAATTTGTTCTTATTGATATTTAATTAGAATCATTGTATTAATAAACTTGATAGTGTTTGATCAGTTTTAAAATTTTAATAGAGATGGGCGCTCTTGTGAGTTAATATGACCTATAACTGCAAAAGGTTTTTCTCTCTTACTATATAAAAATCATACACTTTAAATTTCAATTGTTATAGGATGCATCTTTTAGATGGAAGACAATACAATGTAACAACATTATGTAAGAAAACAGACCCATCAGAAAAATCTTGAAGTCAAACAACATTTTTTCAGTAGACTTTTGCACATAATTTCTTTTAAAACTAATGCTGTTCTGACATATAAGAAAATAAAACAAGGTTCAAATACATACTCAGGAATAAGTAGAAATAAAGAGAAAATACAGGAAATTATATTTCACTGTGATATTTAATGTGGAACTACTTAAACACAACTATTTTAAAATATTTGATAGTATTATTTATAATAATATATCATGATTATGGGATAAATGTACAAACCAGTTAAAAGATAATCAAATGTTGATGAAACTTTGATGCTACCCAAAACAAGTATAAATGAACTTCACAATATTGTGACTTCTGAAAAACAAACTTTATTTTAACTAATTACCAATATCTTCTAATTCATGTATACTTTTTAAATGAATACTAGAGGCCAGTTGCACAAAAATTTGGCAGTAGACCTTCCTTCCCCTGGCTTCCGGCACTGGTTTTCCTCTGGCACCTGGGACCCAAGCTTTGCTCTGGCCAGATCCTTCAGTCTTCATTCTGCACCTACATATGCAAATCACCTCACCATCTTTGTTAGGTTAATTTGCATACTCATTCCTGATTGGCTGGTGGGTGTTGCAGAGGTATGGTAAATTTGTATATTTCTCTTTTATTAGTGTAGATGTTTTTGTGCTTGTATGGATGTGTATCATATGTACTTTAAATTTTAATTTTATGTTGGGAAAACATGGTTATGAAGCCATAAACTCAGGACAAAATTTAGTCCTGTAAAAACCTAATGCTATTTTTGAAATGTCCATTGAAAATTATTTAAGGATTAGAGGTCTGGTGCAAGAATTTGTGCACAGGTGGGATCAAGCTGGCCCACTCCAATTGGGGTCAATTGGGCCAGGCCAACTGGAGGGAGGGGCCACAGGTGGTTGGCTAGCTAGCCTCACCCGCTGGTTGAACTCCTGGTCAAACTCCCAGTTGAGAGGACAATTTGCATAGTAACCTTTTATTATATAGGACTAGAGGCCTGATGCATGAAATTGTGCAAGGTGTTCGGCCCTTGCCTCTATGGCAGGTGGCTACCTTGGCCCCCACCTGCCACAGTGGTGCCTTTACGTTGGCCCCTGTCACTGTGGCTTTGTCCAGAAGGCCATCTGGAAGGATGTCTGGTCCAATTAGCATATTACCCTTTATTTTTATAGATACCACCCACCATCTCTAAGTCTATTTTACAGCTCCAGCACATTTCATCCTTTGTTTTAGTATCTTCATAATACAAAATGTATGCTTCCTTTCTGATACTTTCCATATTGTATTGTCAGATTTATAATACTGTGGCTATTAAAGGCTGAATTAATGTTCAGCCTAAAACAGGTTCCTTATTACTGTTGATACTTTTTTTTTTTTATCATTTCATTACCTGAACTGAACATAGAAATGTATATTTTTAAAAGAAATAATTAAATGTGTAAACAGTGTGAATCTCTGCATACATACACTTGGCTATTGAAAATAAGTTAATCTATCATTCCTTACTATTGAAAGGGAATATGCAAATTAATGCCCAAGTGGTTAAAATTAATTTCAATGTATTTAAGTAGATTGGGTTGAAAAGCAGTTACACTATACTTTAACTCAAAACTTTCCCTGGAATTGCATTAGCTGAGTGCCGTGAAGGATATTCTTCTTATACGTCTAAGTTTGGTTTTGTAACTTGCAAGGTTCCTGGATATATACCACTGAAGGGATCCTGACAGGAGTATATAGTAGTTCCCCACTCTTGTCTGTGGTTTTGTTTTCCATGGTTTCAGTTATCCATGGTCATCTGTAGTCTGAAAATATTAGACGGAAAAATTCAGAAATAAAAAATTCATAAGTTTTAAATTGCATGCCATTCTGAGTAGTATGTTAAAATTTCACTCTGTCCTGCTCCATCCTACCCAGGATGTGAATCAGCCCTTTGTCCAGCATACCTACCCATTAATCACTCGGTAGCCTTCTTGATTATCCAACTGTCACAGTATCTCAGTGCTTGTGTTCAAGTAGTTTTTATATTACTTCATGGCTCCAAAGTGTAAGCGTAGTGATGCTGGCAATTCAGATATGCCAAAGAGAAGCCATAAAGTGCTGCCTTCAAATAAATAAGTATGTATGTACAGGGGAAAACAGTGAGCATGGGCTTCTATACTATCCTCAGTTTCAGGCCTCCACTGATGATCTTAGAACATAGACCCCTCCTATTCCTGATATTACAGTAGCCTCCTTGGGTAAGGGGGAGTACTGTAATATCAGTAATAGCAGAATGAGCCCATCTACAACATCAATAACAAAGAATAAAATATCCAGTCATGTAATGACCAGAAAGAACTTTATGGATAATTGGTTGGATGAAAGAATCTGGATAAAAGAGTATATAATATACTAAAGGTCTGGTTCATGATATCGTGCACTGAAAGGGGGTCCCCTCAGCCCAGCCTGAGCCCTCGCACAGTCTAGGACCTCTCTGGGGATGTCCTCCTGCCAGTTTAGGCAGAGTGGGTCTTTAGCCACCACTGCTATGCTTACCAGTTGTGAGCCCAGTTTCTCACTGAGTGGTGCTCTCCCTGTGGGAGCGCACTGACCACCAGGGGGCAGGTCCTGCATTGAGCATCTGCTCCCTAGTGGTTAGTGTGTGTCATAGAGAACAGTCGCTCAGCCATTTGGTTGCTTTGCATATTAGGGTTTTAATATATATGATGATTCTATTGATAAGAATTTCAAGAACAAGTTATCTGAATCAATGTTAACATTTATTAAAAGAGTGTTACTTGTGGAGGAAGAAAGTATAAAATAAGAAGAAGGAGAAAGCTATCTTGGAAGTAGTAATTTATGTAGGGTTACAGAGGTATAAGCCTAGTTTAAAAATGAGTGGGTTGTACTGTTAATATTAGTACATTTCATGCATTTTTTTTTAACTCAGTAGTTATTCATCAACATTTTTTTAAACCTCATCTATATAGAGATTTACATAGGTACATGGAGAAAGGAGGAAGTAGAAAAGAATGAAGTGTAGTTAATTTGCATGCTTCAATTTAATTAGGATATGTAGATACAGTTCCCAATTTTGTGTTAGATTACATGTTAAAATATATAACTTATGAAATAATCAGATAAGTTGGACACCATATATAATTATTACATTGTTATTGACTATATTTCCTATGCTCCACTTTACATACCAATGACTATTTTTATAACTGGCAACTTACACTCCTTAATGCCTTTCACCTTTTCATCCATTCCTCTAATGCCCTCCTATATGGCAGCCATCAGTTTTTTCTCTTGATCTATGAGTTTGTTTCTGTTTTGTTCCTTTATTAATTTTGCTTTTTAGATTTCGCATATAAGTGAAATCATATGGCATTTATCTTTCTCTGACTTATTTCACTTAGCATAATACCTTCTAGCTCTATCCAGGTTGCACAAGTGGCAAGATCTCTTTTTTTTTTTTTTTTTGCCCAAACAGATATTGACAATCAACCTGACACATTGTCCTAAAGAAGAAATAAGCTAAACCATCCTCTTAGCAAGGTCAGAGATAGACTTTCCTGACCTTTTCTAGAACTCTTTAACCACTTACAGCAATTCTACAAGAGAGAATTTGGGAGTGCATCAAAGACAAACTTGAAATTGGGTTAACCCCTTTGTTCTCAGTGTCTGCCAAATGGCATCCACTAACTCTATAAAGGAAGGATAAACTTGGAGCATCCCTTATGACCTGATTTCAAAGAAAGTAAGTGAAATTCCTAGGGAAATATGTGGTCATTTTATGCAATTTATTTTATTTAAAAATTAATTAGTGGAAACTGTTTTGCCTCTTGCACTAGTTAAGCTCTTGTTACAGCCATTTGTTGGGAACATTTTAATTTATATATATATATTTCACTTCAAAAGGAGCAGTTTAATTCCACATCAATTGCCTTGCCATCTATTTCTCCAATTTAATTTCAGATTCATTTACATTATGTGAACATGACTTGTTCAGAATAAGAAAACTGCTTTGTGAAGGATACTATTTTAAATGAAAAAAAAAAAAATAGGACATTTCTGTATATACCCTTAAATATACAATAAACTATTGGTCTTAACTAGGTCACAGTATCTATGGTATTAGATCACTCAAATCTAACCTAGCATTTTTCTAGTTGGAGATATTTGTGATCTACGAACTATATTTGCCATACTAGTTTGCACTTCCATTTTCAGTCCTAAATGGAATCTGTTTTTATAATTAGATTGCCTTGCACAGGAGTTGGCTATTATCCACCCTGATTTTTTCTAAGAGAGTTTGGAAAAACAGAATTTTCTGTGCTTTTGGGATACGCAAAAGTGGCAGCATCAGTAGCAACAGTGGTTCAGTGGCAACTCCTGCATCACATCCTTCTCACCCTTGCCTTAGATTCATGGTGTCCATTCTCCAGGTGGAAGAAGCAGTTGCTTTGATAGCATTAGGAACCATTGTGACTTTTTTTTTATTAAAAAAATTTTTAATCCTCACCTGAACATGCTTTTTTCATTGATTCTAGAAAGAGTAGAAGGGAGAGGGAGGGAGAGAGCGAGAGGAATATTGATCAGTTGCCTCCCAGGCACACCCCAACCAGGGATTAAACCACAACTGGGCATGTGCCCTGTGCAGGAATTGAACTGTTACCTTTTGGTGCAAGGAACAATACTCTAACCATTTAGCTATACTAGCCAGCCCCCCTGGTGACTTCTTGATTCCAGTACATCACTCACAGTGGACATAGCTCTATGGTTTCTGATAAATATTCCTTGACACTCCACCAGGATCTGGTTCTTTAAACTTTCCATAACTATTATAAGCACCAAGCTCCTTATAATAAACCTCTTACTGGTTAAAATGACTAGTATTGTGGAAAACAACAACAAGAATATATAAAAAAATTTAGTCTTGCTGTTTTTGTGAACTAGATGTTGATTGATCTAGGAGCAAAAACAGAGCTAGGATTAACATATGTTTATATAGTTTTTATTTTCATTTTTCACCCTCAAATATCTATTTGAGGGTTATTTTAATTTCTACCCGAGGGTATATGTTAAGATAAAGTTAAATTTTCAACAAATCTCTATTGCTTTAGGAACGGTGCTGTGTTCCATATTTTTTCTTATTTGCAAATGTTTATAAAAAATGAAATAAGAGAGATAATATATTATAGAAAAAGGTGTGCCAAAGTAAGAATAGGACTTTATTATCTATTTATCTATCATCTATCTATCTATCATCTATCTATTATGTTTCAGTAAATTATAAATAGCATTTACAATAAGGCTATAATAATTTGGTACCATTTTGTGACATAAAGTAAAGAGTTTTATATCTACTTATTCAACAGCCTTGGAGTAAAGCACCCCAGAGTGGAATCACAAAGAGAAAGTCTGTATTCATCTAGCAGGAGGGTCATTGTGAAAGAAAGACTTCTTTGCCTTCTGGCCATAAGCAAAGGTTTTATATGACTCAGGGAAGCTGGTTGATAGAGTAAAAGGAACAAGGAAACAAAAATGTGATGTGCCAAGCAAGGCAGTTCTCAAAAGCAAATGGCCTAAGGGAAAGCAAGGCTGGGAAAGGAAATTCCACCTGATCCAGTTTAATAAGGACCTCTGACAGTTTAAGCAAGTCTTGGTTATAGCAAGTAGTTTAGGCTAGGTGCATGTTGATGTAGAGTTTATGAAAATTACCTTAATTTTTATACAAACATGAAACAATTTGCCAAAGGAAAAAAAATATTTAAAATGATGAACTCTGATAATATGCATGCTACTTGAGAAAAACTATGCTGACATTTGAAATTTAATTTATAATATATCAAAAATAAAATGGAACGACAGGTGCATGCATCAAAGAATGGATCTACATGTAGTAAACGAAGTATAGTAACATGTCAATGGTGGAATTTTTATGGATACATGGATGGAAATGATCAAATTTTTTTTAACTCAGTCATGTGTACATTTGAAAATTTCCATAAAATATTTGTACAGATATTGAAAAAAAGCACAGAAGCTTAAATAAGAGTTTTATGAATATTATGAAGTGTGAAATTTAAAAAGGCATAAATGAGTATTTATATTTTCTTAGGAAGCAAGGCAGACAGATGAGAAGCATGTTGTGGGGGTGTTATATAAAAAGAGGTTGACTCCAGAATCAGTTTTACTATTATCCTTTAAATAGCCTTGGTAAAATCAAATAAGTGATAAAATGAAGGTAGTATTATGTCCCATAACTTCTCACGATTGTATTGTGAAAACTAATGCTCAAATGACTATGCAAATGTAATTCTGTATTATTCAAACTAAGGAGTCCATTTAATAATACTTCAGGAACACTCAAATCCAAAGCCTGCCTTTTACACACAGATTGGAAGGTCAAAAAGTGAGGTTTTCATCTGTAATCCTTGGAGGTTTCTTTCTCTTCTATTTTCAGCTGCTGTTAATTGCTGATAAATGGTAGCAATTTGTTAAAATCAGACAGGATCGCATCTAGTCACTGAGGCAGAGGAAAGCATTGTCACGTAAAAACTGAGATCTCATGGAGACCAGTACAAACAGCATTGAGGTCAGTATTCATTAGAAAAAAGAAAAAAAGAGAGAGAGATCATACAATAACTCTAAAATGTGTTTCACTTTTAACAAAGAAATGTGGAAGTTAGGTACAATGCTAGCAATGTCCATAGGGTTACTAACATGAATGAGGAACAGTGCATTTTTTTCCTAAGGTGGTGTAACAAGCTAGACATACATTGCAGCATAGGACACACACCTTTACTATATGAGTTTCACAGTTCAGTAGTTCAGATATAGGCTCTCTGGGACTTTTGGTCAGGGTCATACCAATTAAATTCAAAGTGTTCACAGAGACTACCGTTTCCTGTAAAATCCAGGGTCTATTTCTAAGTTCACATATTTTTTTGTGTGCATGTGTTTGTTTGACAGAGCTCAATTTAAAAAAAAAAAAAAAATATATATATATATATGTTTTTATTGATTCAGAGAGGAAGGGAGAGGGAACAAGAGTTAGAAACATCAATGATGAGAGAGAATCATTGATTGGCTGCTTCCTGCACTCCCCTTACTGGGGATGGAGCCCACAACATGGGTATGTGCCTGTGGCCGGAATTGAACCAAGGACCCTTCAGTCCACAGGCCAACACTCTATCCACTGAGCCAAACCAGCCGGGGCAGACTTCAGTTTCTTTTGGTTATAGAACCAAGATCCCTGTTTTTTGTTTGTTTGTTTGTTTGTTTGTTTGTTTTTATGACTGTTGGTCAGCAGCTATTCTCAGCCCCTGAAGGTTATCCTTCAGGTCCAAGTCATGTTCCTCTCTCACCACATGGAAACTTGCTTCCATGACAGATGGAATTTTGTATAATATAACCACGGGGGTGAGTATTCCATTATATTTAGAGGTCCTATCTGTAAGGAAAGCAAAAGGACCTTTCCCCCCTCCCCCCTTGTTGTAGCTTTCCACAATCAACGAGAAGCAGCTGGTAATTAAACTGCAAGATTGTTAGCTCCTTTGATTCAATATCCCCTCTGTTCAAATTGTAAGGCAAGATAAGCTACTCTCAAGACTACATTCTTGTATCTGCCTCCTCCCTGGTGTTTTTGCAACTCAGAGATAATTCACACAAATGCCTCTATAGTTAGTAGAAAGTTCCCTTCCTCCCTCCCCTTCAAAAAAGCCTCTTTCGAATTCTTTATAACTTTTGTGCCAAGCATGTTTTATAGGCTTGGGAAAAATACTGATAAGACACATCCCTAGGACAACTGCTGGACTGTCTCCTGGGAAACAAACAAACTGTAACTTTTCAAGACAGACCCGGGTATCTGCTCAACCTCAGCCCCAAATCCCTTTCTTGTCACCTAGCAACAGCAGCCATTACTCTTTAAAAGATGAAGCCACCTTTTGTTTCTTGCCCTGTATTGACTAGCATTGCACTGGCCCTGTCCCTTCATTCTTCATGGAAAGTAAGATAAACTTCCTCCATGCAACTATCTCTTCTCTCAGTGGTGAATTCTTTCACATCCTGAGAATCACCAGCCAAACCCTGACACTACTCACACTCAAGAAGAAAAGATTGTATCGAATGCGTAGACCAGGTGGCCAGAATCTTAGGGAATTCTGCTGATCATGTGGAGCTATGTTGTCAACAAAATTAATATTTTCTTGATTGAAAAAACAAAACAAAAAAATACATTTATCCTGCTTACCAAAGAAGGTGGATAACTAGCAAGTAGAATGAAAGAACATATTAGGACATTAATAATTCTTATAAAATCAGAAGGCCTTAAAGTGAGAAGGGGAGGTAGAATTAAGATCCAAAGAAAAAAGATATAACCAAACTGCATCTCTGGAGTTCTACAATATATATAAAAACTTAAACAAAAGTAGTGAAGCCGCCAAAACCGGTTTGGGTCAGTGGATAGAGAGTCAGCCTGTGGACTCAAGGGTCCCAGGCTCAATTCCAGTCAAGGGCATGTACCTGGGTTGCGGGCACATCCCCAGTGGGGGGTGTGCAGGAGGCAGCTGATCGATGTTTCTCTCTCATCAATGTTTCTAGCTCTCTATCCCTCTCTCTTCCTCACTGTAAAAAAAATCAATAAAATATTTAAAAAAAAATAAAAGTAGTGAGGCCTTCATAAAAAGAGCTTCATGATCCAAACACATATCACTTGTCCTTGATGGACATTATCACTAGTCCACCTGGTAACTTGGAGATTAAGAGCTCAGTATGGTCTGAACAACATTAAAATACATTAAGCCTTAATTATCAATTACTCAATAATGTGTTTTATCTGTTTCTAGATGTCTGGCACCAGTTGTCATCTTCTGGTGCTGTAAAAAAATGAAAAAAAGTTCTTCTCAAGGAGTTCCCTTTGTACGATAGAAAATATTCAAGAAGGAAAACAATGACAAAAGTTGGGGTAAGTTTTTTTATGGTGATGTTCATAGCATTCTCCCAGTGCATAGAAGAGAGGTGCCTGACACAGACACAGTCTAGAGAAGGTTTTAAGAGATGGATACTCTCACTGCCCTAAATACACATTAAATTGGAACAAGAAAATAATCCATAATTACTGTTGCACGTAGAGTGAAGAATACATTTAAATAATGAAATTATGACAGGGTTATGTAGGAAAAGCAAAAAGATACATTGGTTAGACTAGAATATAGATTTCATGACAGACATTGGAAAGGATATAAAAAATATATAGGAAGATCCATATATGAATAAGTGACTAAGGGAGACTTGAGTATGAATCCTATCTCCATTAGTGACAATGTAGGTAACTTGGGACATTCAGTCAAGCTCAACTTTCTTATCTTAGAATAGGGTAATGTATGTCTCAGGTGTTATAGATAAAGAGATAAAAGATATAAAGCCTATACATAGCAGTTATCATTAGCTAGGTAATTACTTAAATACCAAGTAAAGGAAAAAACAAAACAAAACAAAAAACACACTTTTTTAAAAATATGATCCAATAACGGATTTTATAAGTAGAAGTTGAGTAGTAAGATAAGATATGATTTTATAAACATGGCTCTGTTAAGAGATAAAACCATTATGGCGTGGGAAATTTGGACTGGAAATGCAGTGTTCCCCTGGGCAGGATGGTTTCCAGGGCTCTTTGCCTATTGAAGTCAAAGAATGAAACCATGGTAGGAGGATGTTATAGCAAAGGTGGAAATGTATTCCCATGTGGGGCGAGGGAAGAGTCCCACCCAGCACCCTTTTCCATGGTTTATAAAGGCTGCAGTGTTTTTGTGCTTTGCTATCCTCAGATTGGTCACTATTCCCCTATGATTTGGTCACTATAGCAACTCCTGAGCTCAGGTTTCACATGAAGTACGCAAGGTTCCCTCCTTCTCCTCCCTTATTATTCTCCTGTTCCCTCTGGGCTTTCCTTCCTCCCTCTTTGAATGAAGGACTTCCTTTCCTTTATTCTGTAAATAATAAATTTTTGCTACTATTGCTACTCTTAGCTCCCTTGTCTTATGGAAATGTACCTTCTGCAGCTCTATAGCCCCGTGGTTTTTCCATGGACCCCTTAATTTCTAAAATTTCCTAAACCTGCCTATTTCACCCCTAAAAACTCTTTTCAATTGTTTGGAGTTGAGGCAGGAGACACTGAGACTAATAAAGGAAAAATAATAGGGATTTATGCTAAGGTAGGGTCAATGAAGCCAGTTAGTTAGGAATGAGTTTCAGAGACATCTAGAAATAGAGTCATCAATAATTGATTAATTGATGATAACATGAGAGGGAAGAACCTGAATGATCTTTATGTCCCACACCTGATTGAATAAATTAAGAGCTGTGTCATATACTGATGAGACAAAGTGAGTTATAAAGAAAATTATTAACAAGATGGCATGTCGTTTCTTATTCTCCTACGTTAACTCCAAATGGTTGAGGAGAGGAGATTATGTGGAATTTCAGAGTTAGATCTATTAGAAAATTATTGACAGTAGCTTGCCAGCAAAAGTTCTCAGACAAATTTTCCTGTGTCAGGTTAAGAGTATTCTTCGCTATCATCACATTTCTTTGGCACAGGATATCTACCATAGCTGAATATTTAGTTTTCCTATCTTTACATTTGATTCTAGGCTGATTTTCAGCACACTCTGTCCTGAGGCTGCATGGGGATTTCTGAAATATTGTTAGGAACTTTTCTGACTTTCAGAGTGTAATAAACTTAATAGTTAGCATTTGCTTTTCTTAAAGCTTCCAAAGTGGTCAAATATAGCCAAGCAAGTTCATAGTTTTTATACTCATTATTTCCCAGATGATGTTCAAGTGTCATATATGTTACATAAACCAAATTGATTTTCAAAGAGAGAGGGGTCTTTGTCTCAGTGAATAGAGTATTGTCATGTGTACTGAAGGGTCCTGGGTTGATTCCAGCCAAGGGTACATACCAGGGTTGCAGGCCTATTCCTAGTAGGGGGTGTACAGGAGGCAACTGACCAATGATTCTCTCTCATTGATGTTTCTATCTCTCTCTCTGCCTCCTTCTTCCTCTTTGAAATTAATAAAAATATATAAAAGAGAGAGGGGTCATAAATTTGGAATATAAGTAATAAAAGGAATATAAAAGGGACTATCATAGATACTAGTGGTGATAAGAAAATATTAAGACAAATTTCAAAGCAACTGGTTATATTATTTTTTCCTCATTTTTTTAGATTAAAAAATATTAAGGAATGGTTTAAATATAACAAAATATACCCTTTTACATGTACAGTTCTGATATGAGAAAATTAGACTGGAACACGTGATAATTCTCTAGGCAGGATGGTTCCCGGGCTCTTGTCCATTGGAGTTGGAGAATGAAACCACAGATGAAAGGTGATATAGTCAAAAGTGGAAATTTATGAGAAACAAGCATAGACTCCCTCAGAGGGAGGGAGAAAGAGACCCACTGAGTCACTTTTCCTTTGGTTTATAAAGGCTACAGATCTTTGTGCCTTGATATTCCCTCTGATTAGTCACTGTCCCCCTTAGATTGGTTACTATAGCAACTCTAGAGCTCAAACCTTATATGAAGTGAGGTTCCCTCCTTCTTCTTCCTTATTATTTCCCTACTAGAGACCTGGTGCACAAATTCGTGCACGCAGGTGGGGTCCCTCGGCCTGGCTGACAATCAAGGGCTATCAAGGGGTGGCTGGCCAGGGGGAGGGACCCCAGAAGGTTAGCCAGCCAGCCCCTGAATCAGGGCCTATCAGGGTTGGGGGGACATCCAGCAGGGGTGAGAGATTGTGGGAGGTTGGCCAAGCAGGGGGAGGAGCTACAGGAGGTTGGCTGACCTGGGGGGAGGGGCCACAGAAGGTGGGTTGGCAGAGGGAAGGGGCTGTGGGAGGCTGGTTGGACAAGGGGGAGGGACCACAGGAAGTTGGCTGTGGGAGCGCACTGACCACCAGGGGGAAGTTCCTGCATTGAGAGTCATAGCAACTGGTTGACCAGTCCTTCTGGTTGTTCAGTCCTAATGGTTGCTTAGGCTTTTCTATATATATATAGATTCCCTTTGAGCTTTCTTTCCTCTTTGAATGAGGGGCTTCCTTCCTTTTGTTCTATAAATGTATACTTTTCTGCTACTCTCAGTTCCCTTATCTTATGGAAATATATTTTCTGCTACTCCCAGCTCCCTTATCTTACAGAAATGTGCCCTTCATAGCTCTGTGCTTTTTACATGGACCTAAAGTTTCCTAAACCTGCCTACAGTATTTCACCCCTAAAAACTCCTTTCAGTTCCATGAGTTTTAGCAATTCATCATGACAAAATCAACACATAGAAAATTTTATCAGTCTCTGAAATTTTTCATACTCCTAGCCCAGTCCTAACCCCTAACAAACACTGTCCCTGCAGTTGTGACTTTCCCAGAATGTCATATGAATGAAAGCATACAGTATGTATCCTAGTAGTTTATTTTACTTATCATAATGCAGTTGAAATTCACCCATGTTATTACAAATTTCAATGCTTATCTCTTTATATTTCTGAGTAGAGTTCCACGTATTAATATACCTCAGTTTATTAATTAATTCATCAGATTAGGAATATTTGAGTTGCTTTCATTTTTATGATAATGTTTTCCAAGTTATAGGAAATGAACAAATTCTTGGAAATTGGAAAACATGCTCAGTCAAAAATAGAAAAAATAATCTGAATAGTTCTAAATAGTTCAATTTATTTTAATTTCATACAGGCCCACATATGTTCACTAGTGACTTTATATAAAATTGTTAAGGAAAAAATAATATCAATCTCATACAACTCTCCTAAGGAAAAGAAGAGAGCAAATATTTCTAGTTCATTAGATGAGGCAGCAAAATCAGACAAAGATATTAAAATACAGGAAAGTTAAAGGCCAGTATCTTTCATGAACAAAATGTAAACAATATTTCAAAATATAAGAAACACATTGACCTAACAGTTCCAACAATGTATAAAGGAAGTAATATATAATGGTCAAGTGGAATTTATTCTAAAGATGTAAGATTTTAACATTTAAAATTTAGTAAGTATGATTTGCCCCATTAATATGGTAATACCAATGCATTTATGTGTTTTAATATAACTAAAATATGTTAATGCATTTAAAATATATTAATGTGTTAAAACCAAAGAAAGACTTTTGTTCATCTCACAGATACAGGAAAAGTCTCCTGACAAATTCAACCCCTGTTTATGATTTGTAAGAAAAATCTCATCAAAATTAAAATAGAAGAATGATTGTATCTGTCTTTTCCTATTAGTTCAAATATAAGAAGCCCATTACTATTTGAATTAATATTATACTGACATTCCTACCTAGTGAAATAAGGCTATAAAAATAATTACAATGTCTAAACATCAGAAAGAAAAAATATAATTAATGTTATAATATTTGCAGGGATATGATGTCATAAAATACAAATGAATCTACAAACATTTTGAATAATTTAGCAAGGTTGCTGGATGTGAGCTCAGTATAATATTAAAAATCAATTGAATTTCTTCTATGAAACACAAACAACTAGGAAATACACATAAAATACAATTTTTGAATATAATATACAGCATTGTTAAGTAGAGTCATCAATTATATCTCAATAAAATTAGAAAACTATATATAATTTTCAATATCACAAAAAATATTGAACAGAATTTTAAGTAACAAAAACAATACCTAAGGTTTCCTGAGGCACATACTTACTGATGCTCTTCAAAAAATACAGCATCAGTATACTGCAGTTTCTTTTCCATCTGTGATATTCCTTTATGTCATTTGCTTATTCAAGAAAAACTCAATTAAATTTTAATAAGTATCATAGGTGGATTAATATTAGGCACCACATGAATGTATGGGATAAACTTGCCTATAAGTTGAAGAGACTACAGTCATTGATAGAATGCATAAACATTTAAAAAAGTGGAACTTATTATTTAGAGCCACTTTAAATGTGAAGTCATTGCCTATTCTGAACGAGGTGTTGGGGTTTGAATGGGATTTGGATGAGCTTAGTGTCTCTGAAGACAAAAGGTGGTTTCTATTATTAGAATACTAAGAATAAGACTGACATTAGCATAGCTATACTTATGTTTGAGAGTATAAACTTCAAGAAGTTAAGTGTTGGCAATTTCATCTCAAAATTGGAAAACATAAAGAAGATATAGTTGGTTTGAATAATAATAGGTATTCATTTATGGTGAGAATTATCTGTAAAATAAATTTTAAAATGGAATTAATGGACTAAAATATACTTTTTACTTTAATTTTATTATTTTTTTGCTGTTGGCCCTCTGACATATGTCCCTATTTTCCTCCCCTTTGCCCACTTCCATCTAGACCCCACACCCCCTTCCCTCTGGTTATCACTACACTGTTTCTGTATCTATAGGTTATGCCTATATGTTTTTTGGCTAATCCCCTCACCTTCTTTCATCAAGTTCTCACCTTCCCTCTCCTCTCTGGTAGAAAACCAACAAAATGAAGAATGGTTGACTCCTCATTAGAAACAATGGGGATTAGAAATTAATGGGAAGACATATTTAAAGTGTTGAGTAATAAAACAAACAAAAAAACATCAACACAGTATCTTATATTTAATAAAAATATCCACCAAAATGAAAGTAAATATATATAATTATTTTCATATAAACCTAATCTGAGACTTGAGGACATTAGATTTATGCTGCAATAAATGGTGTAAGAATTTTTTCAAGTTGGTGGGAAATTGAATCCAGAAAGAATTGATAGTAAATACACGCAAATATAAAATAATTTCATTTTCAATTTCTTTAAAAGACATCTGCCCATTTAAGACCAAAAAAAGTAATGTGGGGTTTATAATACATGTAGAAGTAAAATGTATTAATTTATAGCTAAAATACAGTAATACTTAGAATTGTAGGATTGTAGTTTTTATATTTTTATTAGTTATCATAACATTAATTCTAATTAGAATGTTATAATTAGTGCCTATTGTAATCTCTACAGTAGTCTTTCTTAAGTAAGTTGTTTGAAACAAAATGAAATTCTATAGGATATTATTTGTTTTATTTTTTTATATTCTCATAAGGTTGGTCATAACTAATACCATTATAATTACTTAGGGACAAAACTAATTCATTATTTACAGTCAATGTCTTAAGCCTTGGGACTACTTCTGTCACAGAAACCAAAAGAGAAAAATTGAGCTAAGTGAAAGGCAAACAAAAATTATATACTTACTCTACACAATCTTTCTGAATAATCTCATTTATTTCTACAATTTTAACTATGCATTCATTCATATCTCATAAATTAAACAGCACACACCTGCCTTTAAAACTTCACACTACTGTGGCTACTTACCTATTAAATATTTATCTTTGCACATTTCCTCTCAAAGCCTA
Organism: Pipistrellus hanaki; assembly: GCF_964339955.1. Taxonomy (NCBI): domain Eukaryota; kingdom Metazoa; phylum Chordata; class Mammalia; order Chiroptera; family Vespertilionidae; genus Pipistrellus; species Pipistrellus hanaki. The sequence continues at coordinate 43,546,587 of NC_140505.1, forward strand.
CATTATAAAGCACACCATGCCATTTTCTTCTCTAAATATGTCCTAGGTTTCTTATCTCAAGAAATGACAACACTGTCTATGAAATTTCACAAGCCAGGTGCTTATGCAGAATTATTCGCTTATCCCTTACCTTTCCCTCACCTGGGATCTCATTATAGTAGCAAGACCTAAGTCACCTATAAATATTTGAGGAGCAATATTCTAAAATCTAAACAGTTGCCCTAGCTGGTTTGGCTCAGTGGATAGAATGTTGGCCTACGGACTAAAGGGTTTGATTCCAGTCAAGGGCACATGCCCAAGTTGTGGGCTCCATCCCCAGTAGGGGATGTGCAAGAGGCAGCTAAACAATGATTCTCTCTCATTGTTGATGTGTCCATCTCCCTCTCTACCTCCCTCGTCCTCTCTGAAATCAATAAAAATATATTTTAAAAATAAAAATAAAATCTAAATAGCCTTTTGAGGACAGAGAGCTGCGGTGCAGGTGCATAGCTGTGCAATGTAAAATTATTATAGAACAAAATTCAGTTTACCTGTTTGACCCTGCATCATTGTTAGAAAAGTGCTACTAACAATGTGAAACTACTTTTAGAAGTCCAATGGGCTACCCTCTACACTACAGAGCCAGACTGTGATATATTTTCAAATATAATAGCTAGTAGAAGGAATCTGATGGAAACATGTTGCGGTATTCTTGCCTCCACCCTCACTCTGCTTGTGATACTGAGGGAAACTGACGTGTCTTTACCGGGACAATAAGAGAAATTGCTCTCTAATGATACATCCCAGTATGCCATAGTTGTCTTCAATATATTATTGTTGGTTTTTTAATCTTATTTCACAAACATGCTTGGGATTGTTTAATGTCCCACGACATTTAATTCATCAAGCAAATTAAAAATTGATATTAGACTAGATGTCAAAATAGCTGATGCCCAGTTTATGAGAAAGAACATTCCAGGGTGGGCATAAAGGAAAAGTATACATTCCTCAGCCAAATCAATTAACTTAATGGATACTCTATGTGAAAGAATTTATTGCCATAGTAAGGGAAAATTTACTGTGGGACAGAAATACTTTACCCATATTTCTTGTCCAATTATCTAAATGAGTACCCTGTGAGTAAGAATGAACTAGGGATACACAAACTTGACTTATCATACCGTGATTTTACTCTTTTTCTTCTAATGCCATCTGATGTAAATGTGCCTGGAATCCCCAGAGTAAAAAGATATTATGTGCCCTATAAATACCAATGAACCCAAAGAAAAATATAATTGATTAGGGAATTGAAAAGACATTCATACTCATTAGATAATACAAGTCCTGGTGATTACAGATACATCCGTCTATTTACTATGTTAAATTGAGTAATTAAGTTCATGTGGATGGATTGTAAATATAAATATCTATCCTTTCTAAACTTGTCCTTGCATTATATTGTGACCTTTGATTTGTAAATTTCAACTGGACAAAAAAGAGAAAATGAAGATATGTTGATGCCCTAGTGGGGAGTTCAAACAAACTATAGTGGTCTGTTAGCAACACCCTATGAATGAGACAGGAGGGTAAATCTCTTCCTTGTTGTGACAAATTAAGGACTGAGAGAGTTAAGCTTCTTCTTCTTTTTAAAAATATATTTTATTGATTTTTTGAGAGGAAGGGAGAGGAAGAGAGAGTGAGAAACTTTGATGAGAGAGAAACATGCATCAGCTGCCTCCTGCACAACCCCTACTGGGGATGTGCCTGCAACCAAGGTACATGCCCTTGACCAGAATCGAACCTGGGACCCTTCAGTTCCCAGGTTGACGCTCTATCCATTGAGCCAAACCGGTTAGGGCTGAGTTAAGCTTCTTGCCAACAGAGTCTCTTGCCCAGAGATTCTCTGTGACTGAATAAAAGAGAATGGGACCGCTGACTTGGCTCTCCTGAAGGCTGTGATCCTCTCAGAGAAGTGCTGAAGGAGAGTGCAGAACAGGTGAGCTGCTACAATCTGGTCAGCAAGGCCATAGGAGCCTCCAGAGCGGCCTGATTTTCAAAGCAGCTGCAGCACATTGACAAAGAGCCTATCACCTCAGAGGAACGTTTAGTATATACTTTCAAACTCTGTGATTGAAGACAAGCAGCATGAAAATCCACTGACTATACATCTGCACCCATCACGCTGGCAGGTTGAACCCTGCACTGGATCTGAGCAGTGCTCATCACAATCCAGTGACCACTTACAACATGAGATGTAAAAAATCCCAAGTGCCTACAAAAGACCGCTATTGGAAAGACTAAAAAGGAATAAATGACTGCTTACTTAGAAAGCCTAACCTCGAAACACAAAATCTTTTTCTGATTTGAAAAACCTCTGATATCTTCATTACATATCATTTATCATATTTACATGTAAGAAACTTTCTAATGGGAATGAAAATGATATAGTACTCTGATATGTTAAGCCCCGTATCAAGTAGAGGTGATTAAGAATGTCATGGGGTGATATTTTTATCTTGCTAAATTAACGATGGAAGATCCAAGCACCTTGTTCAAAAATAATAACCCCTCATGTAAAGTGGGACATACGTAATCTCAGTATCTTTCTCATGTGAAAATGGCATTATTTTCACTGTCCTTTCCATCACCAGGATAGTAGGTGATGTATTGCTTGCAACATAAAGTAAAATGTATCTCTAAATCATGTCTTAGGCTAGCTAATGCACTGATGAATAAAGAATGGAAAGATCTTAAAGATAATGTAATTGTGAATAGAATAGACATGGATGATCAGTTATTTACAGCAGAGTCATATTTTTATTTGATAGTTAAAACTGAGTGACTGTAAGTATTGTAAAAAAAAATGGGCTTTTTAAAATCGCTGATAATCAAGTAGCAAGACAGTACAGCATTGGTTCTGGATGGCCATTTGAGAAGTAGAGAGTGGCAAACTGATGCAACAACAACAACAAAAATAACTTAAGAATGCTGTATATCTGCAGAGGCAGGAAATATTTGAAAAATGCTCAGAACAATGGGCCATGATGTGTTCACACACACCTGATAATTGATAAGGTAGACCTTGCGACTTTCAGACTTTCAGGAAAGCCCTTTTGTGCTACCCTGATTTGGATGGCTTAGGGATTGTGAATTTATGTGCTCTTTAATAGGGAAAAATACATTTATGTTGTGTTTCTGAATCTCTCACAATATTTTGTATTATTTTCTGTCAAGTGCACACGTTTCACATAGATTTTTATAGAAGATGGGGAAACAGCTAACAGATGAGAAAGGAAAAGGAGGTACTTCGGGAACACTGCAGTGAGGGCATGGAAGAGAGGTCAACAGAAGGCAGGAAGCTATAGCACTGGAGGAACACTTGTGAAGTGTCCCAAGTATAAAATACTGAGACGTAATCATAAGATTATAGCCCCCTTCCTTATACCTTACCTCCAACATCAACAAAGCTCCAGCTTAATAATAGTGGATTACAGATAAAGGGCTACAAGAGACATACTCTGAGGAGGAATACTTAGAAAGCTCAAAGTACAGAGAGACCAAAACAAGCACACTAGAAGAATGTGAAGGCTCTGGCTTTACAGCCAGGGGAAATTTTAAACAGACCCAGGTCTTAGCCAGATTAACAAATTTTACTTAACTGAGTGCCATTTACCTCAGGCTCTATCATCCAATACATCCCGTGCAGCTTTTACCCAAAATTGCAAAGCATGATAAAAGACAAGAAAAAACAAAAAATAACACGCATTGGTTGTACTTATATGCATGTATACAAGTCCTTTGGTAGATCTCTTATCTGCCCCAGATCTCCCTACCTCCCCGCTGTAATTTGACAGTCTGCTGAGGTAAGGCATGTATGGGGAGGGGGGAGGGCAATGGTATATGTACACAGATAATAATTTAATTAAAAAAATTAAAAAAACACACCACAATCTGAGGAGAAAAAACACATATGTTATGCATGACCTAGATATTGGAATTATCATACAGAATTTAAAACAACTATAATTATTCTTTTAAGTAATCTAATTAAAAAATAGGTAGGATTAATAAATTTATCAACATACATACTGCAACCTCACTTATGTAGAATAATACAATATACTCATACAATCATTATATTTTTAAGGGGGAAAACTGAAATTTATTGAAAAATTCTGCCAGTGAATCAGATATTTTGAGGTATGATTCTGTTAAATATTGATTCTGATAAATATTTATACTTACAATCCATCCACATAAACCTTGATTACTCAATTTAACATAGTAAATAGACAAACTGGTGTATCTGTGATCACCAGAACTTGTATTATTTAATGAGTATGAATGTCTTGCTCACATCCAATCCAGCTGTCAGTTGTGTTGTATAATGCACATTTGTTCATTACAATTTTTACAGTATAAATTATTAGTATTATGTTATCTTTGCATTTCAGATTGGAAAGTTTCTCTTCATGTATCTTCTGGCTCTCTGATTCTCTCCTTAGCCATGGCAGGTCTACTGATGAGCTTATTAAAAGTATCCTTCATTTCTGTTACTATATGTCTGACTTCTAGGGTTTCCTTTACTATTGTTATATATTTTTTAAATAATTTCTATATGTTTGCTGACATTACACATGTGATTTTCAATCCTACTTATTAAGCATTATTTAGAATCATTTTATTGCATTTACATTTAATAAAACATAAGTATTAAAGGTGCTTTTATATTTTTTTCTTTCCTTGTTTCTGTTTTTTTCTGAACACATACAACATATGAGATCACTTATCAGAGATAGTAACTTTCTATTTTTTTTTCTTCAGGATCCTGAAATCTTTTAAAATTGGACTTACTGACAGAAAAGGAAGGTAATGCCCATGATCTCTGATTCATTTTCTCCTGGTTACCCAAGGGCTGGGGCCAGTGTGCTGCCAGGAAGGGAGGAGACAAATGGCCAACCTAGTTTCTTTACAAACTTGCTATTGATCATCCTCCTGTAAACAGGAAAAAAAAGTTTTTTTTATAAGGAAGCATTGTTATGAAAGGGTTTGAGCAGAATGTCGTTGGATGAGCATCCCTTATGTCAGACAAACCTGGGATCTGTGGATTTGTGATGTATGGCTCTCTGTAGAATATCATGTTTGCTACATAATATCTAAGATATAAAATAGAGCTGTTTTTCAATCTATATGCTCCCTATTCTGTGAACCCATGCACCTCCTTAGAGACCCCATTCGTTACCCTAGGCCAAAGATCACATGTCTGACATGTAAAGGAGGAATGACTCAGGTCTCTCTCTGTTTCACCTGTGACTCTTTACTGTTTGGATAATTAAAACTATCATTAAAGCTTGATAATGGACAAGATATATAATTTGTTAGAGTATAATTTGACAATTCAGTTCTTAGCATTATTAAAAAAATATGTGCATTTAAATGCAAGTATTAATAAAGGTATCTCAGGCCCTCTTAAGCAGCCTACCCAATACAATTTTTGAATTTTGAAACAATGCTATTTGAGATGAAGCCATTTGCCTAGAAAAGAAAAAAAAAAAAAAAAAAAAAGGAAAAAGAAACTCTTGATGTTGATGCACATAATTATAAGCGCTGCAAACCTTTTAGAAGCTGTCAACTGCTTGGTCCATCAACCTCAACAGCGACCTATAAAAATGTTCTTGTTTGGTACATCCTTAATTTGGAGAGCAGAGAAGCATGTTGTTCTGCAGCTTCCGTCGCATCTGTCACTCACACCAGGGACATAGTTTGTTTCCATAGAGCATCTTATCTGCATTGAAGTTTTTGTCATAATAACTTGATCTTTAATAGGTAAATTCATGAAGCTTATAATTGGCACAGAAGCTTATAATTGGCACACGATTGTAAAATATAGCCTGGTAACATCTTTTAACATTGATTTCACTTAATCTTTAACCTGACACATTGCAGGTTTTACAGTAGCAGTTCTCACATCGAGACTCCATCTGTTAATGGCAGGAAGCAACATTGCTATCCTCCAGGAGGCTGCCAAAAAGTGTAAATAATTTGATATGCAGCTAACGGGAGTTCCAGCATCCTCAGCAATGCTTTTGCTGTATTTCCCATTCACACAGGAATAACCTTTGAGCACAATGACTGATAGAATTCCTGTAGCTCCAACTTTTCAAGACACCATAGGAACAATAATAGTTATCATTACTGTTGATGTGCAAACATTCTTGCAGCATCAGTCAGAGTGGTACCTAGGCATTCTGACAGAACTATTAAACCTATTAGTTCACATCAGTGAGCAAAGTTGAGGTTGCCAAATGCTTCCTTGAGCCTTAACCGTCAGCGCATCCTTTAAGTCACACTACCTTGATTATATTAGTTACAGAGCTTCAGAAATCCTCCCAGGCATGCCAAAGTGGAATAATGTGTGCATTCACAAGTAATTTATTTCTTGGAAAGTCCTTGAAAAAAGCAAAAGACAGTTGCCCATAGATTAAACAGGGCAGTGCTTCTTGACAAATAGTCTTTTCCAGGTCAGATTAATAAATTTTCATTTGGCAACTACTGTGTGCCAGGAAATTTGCTAAGTGCTGGATGTTGAGATACTACAAAATATATTTTCTGGCTTCAAACAGCACACCAATTAGTTACTGAAAAAGATACATAGGCATATGACTAGAAAGTAATCCATTAGACATAAATGGGGGGGTGGGGTAACATGACAGTTTAGGATAACAAAAAGAGCTCAGAATTTTAAAGCTACTTGAAATAAAAGCCTTCAATATACATTTTGGTTACATGGCATTGAGAAAGTTATGTAATATCTACAATTTTGTTTTCTCATCTGTAAAATAGGAGATATTTATTCATACTGAGTAGTTTTATTGCAGGGATTAAATGAGATGTGTGAATTTATAAAATTTCACAGGAGAAAGAAACTTAATGAGCTCAGAAATGTTCACATGAAACTTCACAAGAATGCATGTTGTTCAGGCTGCTTGTCATTGAATGCCGGATCCACTCCTATCTGGAACTGTCAATTTAATCACATTTATCTGTTCTCAGAATAATTGAGGGTACTTTCAACTTATCTGACTGTATGGGATAGCCACACCTTGTTCTCCTCCACTAAGCAATTTTGCTCAATTAATATAATTTACTTGATTCTGCACACTCAGGCTTTGAGGCATATTTAAAGCTTTTGATGTCAAGTATATTGATCATTCTCTTAATTTGATTTTTGACACAAGGATGAGTTTTAACGTGCTTTATTAATCAACATTTTTTTTCAGTTTTACTTTTAACTAGTTGGGGATGAGAAAGATGACAAAGTTGTCTTCTTCAACACTTGAAGTTCTATAATTTTGGACTGTCTCTATCCCTTTGTTTTTTGCTATGAAAGTATTTAGTTATTTTCTGATGTCTTCCCTGCAATGCCTTGACAAATAGAGCACATTGATATAAAAATATTTAGTGAACACACTAATGTGTATCTTTTACCAAATGCTTTAGTAATCAACTCTATTACAAATGACTATTTTCATTTCCTTATTCCATGCTCCAGACATCTGTAAGTGAAGAAGGAAAAATACATAAAAATAGAAGAAAAAGGAACAAAAAAGCTTCAACAAGAAAAAGACTCAAATTGAAATAGTACCCTCAATGTTTTGTGCTTATTTTAATACCTCGAAGTATGACATTTTGATCTGTACTATAACATGGGGTTTCATAAACATCTTAATTGTTATTAATGTCAAAACTTAAGGCACTTATCATGATAAGTAAATACTAATCAGATGGTAAAATGAGGCAGAGAGTGTGAGCAATATATACCATCTCAGAAATGATAAATAGCAGAGCTAGTATTAGAAACCAGGAAGTATATGTTCAGATATTTAACCACCAATTTCTACTTCAGTGTCATAAAAGCTAAGAGTTGTTTTTCATGTGATCCTATTGTCTTGAGAAACCTGACGTGATCTTTTTGATATCAACATGCAGATAAAAGTAACATTTAACCATGTCACTAAGACTCATATAAAATGTCCTATACTTTTCATATAGTGGTGGAAAGCTATAATGAAACACTGAGGGTCCAACTGGATTTAAAAGAATGTTTAAATCTAAAGACATAAATCAATGGCCAAAACATTGCTTTCTCGTTTAAATCTAGTTATCATGCAAAGAAACCATTAGTGTCAGACATATTTCATGAGGTCATATCTGTAAGTAAAAAGGTAAGAAATTATCTATTACTAGTGGCCCAGTACTTGAAATTTGTGCACAGGATGGGGGTGTCCCTCAGCCCGGCCTGTACCCTCTCCCACAGGGATGGAGCCTAAACAGACAGTCAGATATTCTTATCACAACCCTGGACTGCTGGCTTCTAAACGCTCACTTGCCTGCCTGCTTGATCACTCCTAACCACTCTGCCTGCTGGCCTGTTCACCCCCAATTGTCCCCCCACCAGCCTTCTTACCCCCAACTGCCCCCCTGCAGTCCTGATCACTCCCAATTTCCCTCCTGTTGGCCTACTCACTGCTATCTACCCCCCACTGTCAGCCTGCTCACCCCCCACTACTCACACCTGCTGGCCTGCTTGCCCCCAACTGCCACCCTCTGTTGGCCTGATCACCCCAAACTGCCCTCTCTTCCTGACCTGATTTCCCCTAACTGCCTCTGCCTTAGCCTTGCCACCATGGCTTTGTCCAGGAGGACATCTGGAAGGTCTCCCAGTATAATTAGCATGTTACCCTTTTATTGGTATAGATAGAGGCCTGGTGCACATATGGGCCAACTGTTCTGCCCTGAAGGGTGTCCCAGATCAAAGTGGGGGTCTTCTTGGGGGGTGGGGGGGGTGCTGGGGAAGTTTGCAGGCTGGCCACACCCCGTCAGGCTGGGGTCCATACTGGGGGCAGTGCCTGCCTGGGTGAGGGGCTGAGGACTGTTTTCAGGCTGGCCACACCCCCTTCAGGGTGGGGGTCCCCACACTGGGGGGCGGTGCCAGTCGGGGCAATGGGCCGATGGCCCTTTGCAGGCTGGCCACGGCCCCATCAGGGTGAAAGTCCTGCTGGGGGGAGTGTCTGGCCTGGGCGAGGAGCTGAGGGCTGTTAGGGGGTGGTTTGCAGGCCAGCCAAGCTCCCAGCTTTGTCTAGAAGGACATCTGAAAGGTCTCCAGATGGTCTCCCAATCTAATTAGCATATTATTCTTTTATTAGTGTAGTAGATTATTAGTATAGATGGTGCTGCACTGTAAGATTTCGTTAAGTTCTTTCTACTCTAAGAAAACTGATAACAGGCTATAGGCTTACTCTGTCTTTTTATACATATTCCTTATGTAAACTACATATTAATCTTTAGATTGAAAAGAGAAACAGAGTTAAATATTTTGGGAAAAACCTTAAATAGTTATGCTACCTGTGCAAAATGAAATGTACAAAATAACATTTTTAACAAAGACTTGTATATGAGAACTAGACTTTACTAACAGGAGAAGTGTAAGACTTTTATTATCAATATTTGGAAAAGTTTATGTAGCTTTGTACAATTTGCAGAGCAATTTTTTCATATATTACTGTATTTAATCCTCATAACTACCTTAAGAGAGACCAGCCCAGCATATTTCAATAACAAACTAGAACAGTTCTTATAAAAATCCAAACAATAGTCCTCTACACCTCTTCATAAACCCAACTTGGTAAAACTAAGTCAAGTCCTGATTCCAAACAGCATTAGGAAATGTGACTTTTCATAGTCAGATGCCAAATTTACCAACATGAATATTTAATATTGTAAATTTATATCTTCTATGTATTACATTGACAATATGAAGTGTTTAAAATAAACATTTCACAATGACCAAACAGGTATGTAATAGTAAACATTTTAAAATTTATGTTGTATTTGTATTACTTAAAATTGAGTTAAAAACATTTTATTTGAAACAATTATGTGTTTACAGGAAGGCATAAAGAAATTTAAGAGAGACTCCATGCACCCTTCACTCAGCCTCTTCCAGTGGTAGCATGAAATTGACCTTTGTTTAAAAATTATTAAGATTTCATCAGTTATGCATGCACTTTGTATGTTCTGTGTGTGTATGTATTTTTATGCAACTTTATTACTGTAACTGCCAACACTATCAAGAGACAAAAAAACATTGATCAAAACTTCAAACCTCAGAGGGAAGGTTGGGGAGGGTGGGGGTAAAGGAGAGAGATCAACCCAAGAACTTGTATGCATGCATATAAGCCTAACCAATGGACACAGATACCAGGAGGGTGAGGACATGAGTGTGTGTGGGGGGGATGAGGGGTAATGGGGGAATAAAGACATACATGTAATACCTTAATCAATAAAGAAAAAAGATACAGAACTGTGCCATCACTGTAAGAGAGCCCTACTACCTTGGGTGGTCAAACTCACCCTACCTCTCTATATCCCTTACCTCTGGCAACCACCAATAAGCTTTTTATTGCCACAATTATGCTATTTAATGAATGTTATCTGGAATTATGCAACATATGTGCTTTTGTGATAGACGTTTAGCCATTCAAAAATGTCCTTGAAGTTTACATAAATTTTTTTGTATCAATAAATTGCTCCTAAACAATATTTTGAGTCATCGTCCATTGTATGCATATATCATAATGTGTTTAACCATTCAAACATTGAAGTTTTGGCTATTATGGATAAAAGTGCTATGAATATTCACATACAAGCTTTTGTTTGAAAATCAGTTCTGTTCCCCTTTCTCTGCCCCCAGGATATATGCCTAAGAGTAGAATGACTGGGTTGTACAGTATGTATGGCACTAACTCTAGGTTGTTTATAGATGCTTTTTATGAGATAAAGCATTTCCCCTATACCAGTCTTTTTAAAGGTATTTATAATGAATGCATTTTGATTTTATGGAATACATTTATTGCTTTTCAAATATTAACTCAATCTTGCTTATTTGTGATAAATCCCATTTGGTTATTATATTACTCTTTTTATATATTATTTGACTCAATTGGTGAAATTTTGTTGAGGATTTTTCCATCTAAATTCATGAGAGATATTGGTCTGCAGTTTTTCCACTGTCTTGATTTGATTTTCATATCAAGGTAATATACTGACCTCATAAAATTAGATGTGATAAAATTGACTTTTAAGTCACTTGATTTACTTCTCTGAATCACCCAATGAATAGATTGGATTGAATTCAGAACTGCTGTCTTTTTTGTATTTACCTTATTCTTTTATTTAGAATTACACATTTCATACATTTATAGTTTTCTGATTTTAAATAGCATACTTAATATACTTAATAGTATGTTTACTCAGATTCTATAATTAATGAATATAACTTTTATTCTGTATTCTACATTCTGAACTATGCATAAAGTGATGAATATATTCTGACCTTGAAATAAATAGCAAGTGTTTTTGCATAGGAGAATGATCTCTATGGCCTCTGTGGGGCAGTATTAGTTGCTAGAGTGAATCTGATCTGAATTGTCAGTAAGTGTCCACCTCATCTCCATGTCTTGATAGTCCATATGTTGCACTGTTACTCATATCTATTATTTTTCAATAGATACTAGTATTTTAAAACCTCATTGCAAGTTATGCTAACTAAAAATTTAACATGATATTGCTTGCTTCTCATCAGTTTTTCAATGTATTTTAAGTTAAAATATTAACAATCACCATTTTAACTGTGTAGACACACACACACACACACACACACACACACACACACACACTAAGGCTTGGTGCATGAAATTCATGCACAGGGGAGGGTGTGTCCCTCAACCCAGCCTGCACCCCCTCCAATCTGGGACCCCTTGAGGGATGTTCGACTGCCCCTTCAGGTATCAGACATGAAGGGACATGAATGGGCAGTTGGACATTGCTCTCATAATCCAGGACTACTGGCTCTAAACCACTCACCTCCCTGCCTGCTTGCCTGCCTGATTGCCCCTAACTACTTCTGCCTGCAAGCCTGATCACCCCCTAATCACTCTCCTGCCAGCCTGATTGATGCCTAACTTCTTCCCTGCCAGCCCAATTGCCCCTAAAAGTCCTCCTCTGCCAGCCTGGTCACCCTTAACTGCCCTCCCTGTTGGCTGGATTGCCCCAACTGCTCTTTGCTGCAGGCCTGGTCCCCGCAACTTCCCTCCCCTACAGGCCTGGCCCCCCCACCTGCCCTTCCTTGCAGGCCTGGTACCCCTCAACTGCTCTCCCCTGCAGGCCTGGTCACCCACAACTGCCCTCCTCTGCAGGCCATCTTGTGGTGGCCATCTTGTATCCACATGGGGGCAGACATATTATGTGTTGGAGTGGCAGTCAATTTGCATATTACTCTTTTATTAGAAAAAATATATACTCTTACATAGTACATAATTATTTATATGTTGAATAGACATAATTATTAGAAGAATACAACTGTGAGCAGTGAAAAAACAAGAAAATATTTCAGAAATACTTATCAGCTCTTTTATTTTTTAAAAATTATTTGGGTAGTGATAAAATATACTTATTTTAATAATTTTATTTTGAGTTACACTTCATCTTTTTTTTTTTAAATATATTTTATTGATTTAACACAGAGAGGAATTGAGAGGGATAGAGAGAAACGTCAATGAGAGAGAAACATCGATCAGCTGCCTCTTGCACACCCCCCACTGGGGATGTGCCCGCAACCAAGGTACATGCCCTTGACCTGAATCGAACCCGGGACCTTTCAGTCCACAGGCCAACGCTCTATCCACTGAGCCAAACCGGTTTCGGCACACTTCATCTTTATATATTGAAATACAGAAACTAAACTGAAATGCATGGTTTTCCTCTGGGCAGAATGCAAAGCCGATTGCCCAGTTCCTTGTCCAGGTGGATTCGAAGAATGAAGCCCTGGCCAAAAGGTGGTATAGGAAAAGGTAGAAATTTATTGAAAAATAAGCACAGACTCCCATGTGGGGAGGGGGAGAGACCCACTAAATCCCTCTTTCTAAGATTTATAAAGGTTGCAGTTCTTTGTGTGCTGTTATCTCCTCTGGTTGTTCAGTACAGCAGCTCCAAGACTCAAACCCATGTGGGGTCTCCCTGTTTTCTCCCGCTCTTGTGGTAGAATTCTCTGTTCCCTGTGAAAATCTGTTTTCCTCTTTCTCCCTTTTATTTTTCTATTCCCTGTGGCTTTCTCCTTATCTTCTGTGAATGAATGTATTCTTCTCCCTTTACTCCGTGAATGTCTTCCTCTCCCCTTATTCTATGGACATATGCTTTTTGTTAGCTCCCAGCACCCCAGGTTTGCAGCCTTCCCTTTATTTCTAGAACTCCCCAAACCTGCCTATTTTACCTCTAAAACCGCATTTCAATATTCTGATGCCTGTATAGGTGTGTAAATAAAATTATCTTTGAGAGGTTATCCTTTATAATAAAAATATGTTAAGTTTCCAGTCAGTCAGTTGGCCTTTCAAACAATCAAAGTGTAATATGCTAATGATATGCTAAGACCACTCAATGGCTTGCCATGGCATGCACTGACCACCAGGGGCAGATGCTCCAGTAGGTTAGCTTGCTGCTGGAGTCTGGCAGATCCGGACTAAGTAGGACAGGCTGGTCATGCCCTGGAGCCCTCCCATGGTCACTCCCCTGCTGGCCAACCTCCCGCATTCCTCCCTGGCCCCAATCTTGACCCGGTGGGCTCCCTGGATCTGCCCTGTTCCCTCTCACAATCTGGGACAAGTCAGGGGATGTGGAAGAGCCAGTTTTGGCCCAATCCTGCAGGCCAGGCCCAGGGGCCGCACTGGTGCATGAATTTGTGTACCAGGCCTCTACTATTTAAATAAGAGTGAGTATATCAGGCAAATTAGACATTTTAAATGTTCCTCACATAAATATCAGCTTCACTGAAATTCTTGCAAGCAGTTTTTCCCCCCACTTAGTTTTAATTTGTTGGCAGGCAATACATTCAGAAAGGTGATATTTTAAGTATTCTTTTGACCTCAAACTCTGTTATCAGTACTATTTTCACAGGATTAAGTGCTAACATATTATTTTCTGGGAAACATGGCTCTAGATAATATAGTTTTAATCCCTGGAATTTGTTGGACAGTATGGGCAGAAAAGACATTCTCACTAATACAGGTTTAGCCAGTCATTTCTGAACTTTAGCAGAACAGAGTGGTAAATACAAACACTTTTTTTTGTTAGGGCAGTAGTAGGCAAACTGCAGCTCACAAGCCACATGCAGCTTTTTGGCCCCTTGAGTGTGGCTCTTCCACAAAATGCCACGTGTGCGTGCGCACTTACAGTGCAATTGCAGAAGTCGGTTTTCGGCTCTCAAAAGAAATTTTAATCGTTGTACTGTTGATATTTGGCTCTACTAACTAATCAGTTTGCCGACCACTGTGTTAAGGTGACATCTCTGTACTAGGTTGGTCTCCTGGGATTATTTGACATCAATCACTAGGCATCCTGGAATAAAACTTTTTTTTGGCTATTTTTTTAATTGGCTCTTCCAATTTGCATAACACTTTCTAGCTCTTGTCATTTTGTTGTAGAAGACCGGATTAAAAAACAAGCAATGCTTTAGCAAAATGGAGTTACACAGTTTTATCACACCGCCTGACTCAGTGGAATCATTTATCAAGTCTGAGCAAACTAACATGCAGGGAGCTTCTCCTTTTTATGTTTCTGGTGGCTTGAGTATGCTTTTGGTCCTTTTGTGGGATTTGCAAAAAAGGACCAAGGTGTTGAAGGTCTTGAGAACAAATATAATATTTATCCCCCTCCTCCAGGGTTGTGCACTGTTCATAGTTTATGGCCCCTGTAAGATGTGAGCATTTAGGTAACAGGTCTTGCAAGACAAGTTTCTGGGAAAGAGGCAATGGCTTAATTATAGGTTATCAAGAATGTACACTGGACTTGCTGGCACAGATTCAGATTGCTAGGGGGCTCCCTCCCCCCCCCCCCCAAAAAAAATATCAGGGTTACATTGGAATTAGCCTTTTTAGCCTTCTCAATTTTATTGGAGGACATTAAAATACCCAAGGTCTACTCATCTTTCTTTACTGAGCCCCAAACTTCATTTTTTACATAGTGTGGGGATCTCTATATCTTCTACTTAGTGTAGGAGAACCTTAACCTTCCCTTCTTTCCCTCTCTGCTTCTGCCTCTCTTCTAAAATGGCTTAGTTTTCCCCACCCGACCTCCTTGCACCTAGTATATCCATGGATAGTTCAGGGTTTGAGGGAACAAAGGCTGAGAAGAGGTTGTTTCTTCATGGGAATTCTGCATTGGGACATTCAGGATTAATTCTTGAGGCATTGGCACTAGTAGTTTCCATGGGGAAGACTGGGATGAATAAGGAAACATTGCAGTAATTAGACATCAGTTATTACCTCAAGAAATTAACTTTTCCTGTTTTAATTATCATCATTACATAATAGAGAGAGGACTAGCAGCCTTTCCTCCCCCCCCCCCCTTTTCTTTTTCTTTCTCCCTTCTAACAAAGGACTAGCAAAGCAAATTGCACCCAAGTTAAACAGTCAAGGAAGCTTTTGTGAGGCTTTTGCAGTAGGGAATAAACAGAGACCAGACACAGCCTAAATGTAACTGCTGAAACAAAGGTGCTGAGAGAGTTGCAAAGAATTGAGGTACCAGGATCACAAACCATCAGTTTTTGCTGCTTGGCTTTCCCCAAAGAAAAGTAAACTTTCTTCTATTTTCATGAAGTAGTTTTAGAAATTGGGAGATAAGGCCCTTATCTTCTTTCATGTTTACATTTCAAAGAAATGACTCCCAGGTCCTTGACAAACACATTCTTGGGTTCTAAAACTGCAAGGGTTTTTTTTTTGTTGTTGTTTTTAAAAAAAGATTAACAACTCCAAGAAGAGAAAGATTTACAACTCCAGGTGTACTAAAGAAAATGCACTAAGAAAAGTGGAGAAAACAGGAACCCTCTCTCGTGCACTGCTGGAGGGAATCAGTTAAGTAGAGGGAATTTTTTTTTTTTTCTGTAATGCTTAAACATTTTATTTTTTCTACTTTAAAATTTTTTTTTATTGTCTAAAGTTTTATGTATGTCTTCTTTTTCCCCAATTGACCCCCCCGCCCAGCCATTCCAACCCCATGCAAGCCCCCACTGCCACAGTGTCTGTGTCCATTGGTTATGTTAATATGCATGCATACAAGTCCTTTGGTTGCTCTCTAACACCCTCCCCCTTACCATGTGTCTCTGGGTCTATTCTTGCTCATCAAATTATGTTGATCATTACACTGAGTGGCCAGACTATTATAATCTCCGAACACATAATAATCTGGCCACCCAGTAAGTGTGTGTGTGTGTGTGTGTGTGTGTGTGTGTGTGTGTGTGTGTGTGTGTGAGGCCTGATATAGGTAAAACTCCTGGTTGAGGGGACAATCTGCATATTAGCATTTTATTATATAGCGTATACACTGAGTTGCCAGATTATTATGCGTTCAGAGATCATAATAATCTGGTCACTCAGTGTATATCCCGCATATGAGTGAGATCATGTAATATTTATCTTTCTCCAACTAGCTTAGTTCACTTAGCATAATGTTCTCCAGTTCCATCCATGCTGCTGCAAATGGGAAAAGTTCCTTCTTTTTTTCTTTTTTAGTGGCATAGTATTCCATTGTGTAGATGTACCACAGTTTTTTAACCCACTCATCTGCCGATGGGCACTTAGGCTGTTTCCAAATCTTAGCTATTGTAAATTGTGCTGCTATGACCATAGGGGTGCATATATTCTTTCTGATTGGTGTTGCTGGTTTCATGGGATGTAGTCCTAGAAGTGGGATCACTGGGTGAAATGGCAGTTGCATATATAACTTTTTGAGGAAACTCCACACTGTTCTCCACAGTGTTTACACCAGTCTGCATTCCCACCAGCAGCGCAGAAGGGAGGGTTCCTTTTTCTCCACATTCTAGAGAGCACTTGTCCTTTGTTCATTCTTTGATGATAGTCATTCAGACAGATGTGAGATGCTATCTCATTGTTGTTTTGATTTGCATCTCTTGGATGATCAGTGACTTTGAGCATGTTTCATATGACTCAGGACCTCTGTATGTCCTCTCTGAAAGTGTCTATTTGCCCATATTTTGATTGGATTGTTTATCTTTCTTTTGTTAAGTTGTATGAGTTCTCTGTAAATTTTGGAAATTTAACCCTTATCAGAAATATCATTGGCAAATATGTTCTCCCATGTAGTGGTCTTTCTTGTTTTGTTAATGGTTTCTTTTGCTATGCAGAAGTTTTTTGAATCACTGTGGGAATGGACTGGACTAGAAACATGTCCAATAAGGCCAGGGTAAGTTGGGAAGATGCTTATCTGTCAGTCACACCTGGGGCGAGTCAGTACCAGAATAGGCATGACCATTGCAAAGGTGCAGAATCTGAGGTACTTAATTCCTAAACAAAAAAAGTTCCCTGTTTTGAGCTCTTGAACCTCTTGCTTACTTGGTGCTCCTGTTGCAAGGGGTTCACTCCCCTGCCTTTGCCCACATGGCTCACAACCACATGGGACTCACACAATGGACTGGTGGACAGTGATTAGCCTATGCTACGTTGGACTCAGCTCCACCAGGAAGTGGAAACTCTGGACTCTGGCTTTGTTTTTGGCTCTGCTAGAACTCCAGCTGCACCTTTTCCAGGACTGGCTTAAAGGGCATGGGACTTTGCAAACTGAGACATATAATTCCGCACAAATAAAAACCATTCATTCTCCCATGCAAGTCTTAGAAAATTCCTTTTCTCAAGCTATCACTAGCATCCCACTCCCAGTTCTGACAGCAGTTTGATCCCTATCACCACCACCCTTCTGCTAATTCTTCTCATGACCTAAGTCTTTGTTTCTCTTCCTTTTCTAAACAAATCTTCCCCATATTTGATCCATCTCATCATCTAATTGAAATCTGCCTTTATCATTACAACAATAATGGTGTTTTCTTCACAAGATACTGGAACCATTTAATGCATATTCAATCTATTTGGATACATCCAGTTTCAAAAGGGTGAAGTCTTATATCCCCTATTAACTTTGTTGGTATGAGTGGGAAGCAGGGCAATAGTTGTTTCTGTGGTGTTTGGCTGGATTAGAGTGGTTATTTACTAAATGTTTCATGGGTGGGAGACCTTTTTTTCTGCCAAGGGCCATTTGGATATTTATAACATCATTGATGGGCCATACAAAATTATCAATTTAAAAATTACCCTGCTATAATGTGTTCAAATATTTCATTAACTCACTCCTAATGCCTTGGAAGGGCCAGACCAAATAATTTTGTGGATTGGTTATTCCCTACCCCTTTTAGGCTGTTCCTTTTCTGGTTCTTTGGATATAAAGAGAAAGCTTTTGTTTGAGTTTTTATAATTGACAATTATGGGTGTCAACAAGTTGCCATGTTCTTTAGCAATTTGGGATACATATATTACACTCATAGTTTGGTTTATGTTCTTAAAGTATGTTTTTATCCTAATTCTTCCTGATTACAAATATTGCAATCAGTAACCATTCTATTTGACTATAGCTGCTTTCAACACTTTTCAATTTTTATTATAAAACTAGGGACCTGTTGCAGGAATGTTCCTGCAAGATTTCCAGCAGGCTCCTTTCCCGCCACCACCACCTCCCCTGCCCCACCACTTCTCCCACTGCGGTGGGCGGGGCGTGGCAGGTGGGATGGGTGTTCCCTGCCCACCCCTCCCACCCCACCTCACCAGTGGCTCTCCCACCCCACCACTGCCACAGCTTCTCTCCACTCCCTGCCCCACCCCGCACACGCCACCAGCACTTCCCTCCCGCTGCAACCTTGCTTTCCATTTCCCTCCCTCTTCCTTCTATGCTGTCTTCAGTTTTCACTCTTCCCTTCCTCCGTATATGCAAATTAACCACCATTTTTGTTGGGTTAATTTGCATACTTTCTATGATTGGCTGTGGGCATAGGGAAGGTACTGTCAATTAGCATTTTTATCTTTTATTAGTGTAGATATATTTTAGTATACATCAGTTAGTTTAGTGTACACAGTCTAGTAAACTGTGGAATTTATGAGCATGGATGTTACTTTCACACCTCTTTTGACACTCCATATTATTAATTCCAGCAATGGGCTCCAAGATAGAATATGTTCATTACTAGTTAACTGCTTAATTTTACTTAATATTAAGCTCTATATTTTCCCACTGAATTTCTTAACCTTAAAACATTCCCCTGTGTATTTTTGTTTAACTAATTATTATAAATTGTGTCTTAGAGATAAAATTAGACCATATTTTTTAAAAAATCACACCATGCAATATTTGTCAATGTTGATAGCTATTCTGTTGAAGGGTCAAAAATCATTTTTCATTTTTAAAAATTATTTAATTTAAATATTATGTTGTATTTTATATTTTGGTTAATCAATTGGTGATTCATGCTTATTTGTTTTTTAATGAATGCATTCACTTCAGATCCTTATATTAAAGAATGGTCCACCTGCTCTGGACTCCATTAGCTGATCTATGTGTTAGTTTATATATGTATTGATATTTTATTCTCACAGTTATTAATAAAATCCTGACTCTCACACAAATTAATTGCCTTATAGCATCAAACAAATTTACTAAAAGGTTTTTCACTATTTTGTACATATAACTATATTTACACTACCAAATATTCTTTACTATCACTGTATTTTTATTGAAGACAGGTGGTTTTGCTGATTTAACTATTTTCATGATACATCCAATACAGTTGATTAGCAAATTCTGTTACTTTTTTTTTTTATAGCAGCAACATTTTATGTTGCACACTTTATCTCTTTCTTCTTATCTTCCATATGAGGAAGATATAGGGGAGAGGGAAGACTCTGAAATTATCCTAGCATATTTCATTTAGTTTTAGGCTACATTAAATTTGTTTTTATGTTGTGGCTGAATTATGTCTCCCTAAGTTCATATGATGAAGCCATAATCCCCTGTATCTCAGATTGTGACTGTGCTTGGAGATGATTAAGTTAAAATGAAGCCATTGGAGTGGGCCCTAATGCAATCTGACTGGCATCTTTATAAGAAGAGGAGATTTGAATAGAAAGAAACATTAGGGATGTGTGAGCACAACGAAACAACCATGTGAGTACAAAGAAAAAAGAGCAACCATCTATCTGCAAGCCAAAGAGGGAGGCCTAAGAAGTAATAAAACCCGATGACACCTGGGTCTTGAACTTCCAACTTCCAGAAATGTGAGAAATTATATTTCTGTTGTTTAAACCACATAGTGTATGCTATTTTGCTATGATAGCCCTAGCACCGTGGTCGGCAAATTGCGGCTCCTGAGCCACATGCTGCTCTTTGGCCCCTTGAGTGTGGCTCTTCCACAAAATACCACGGCCTGGGAGTGTCTATTTTGAAGAAGTGGCATTAGAAGAAGTTTAAGTTTAAAAAAGTTGACTTTAAAAATAAATTCCAATCATTGTACTGTTGATATTTGTCTCTGTTGACTAATGAGTTTGCTGATCACTGCCCTAGCAGACTAATATACTTTATTACATTAGATGCAATGCCTCAACATGTACTTTTTTATTTGGTTACGTGTTTTGGTAACACCTCATATGTGGATTTACTTTCAGAATTAGCCATGCATTTTTGTTTGTTTTTATGGCTTGCTAGGCATTCTGTTCTGGGTCTGGAATACCTTTTGCCTTAAGATTGACTTGGTTTACCTTTTTTTTTTTTTTACTTATAATATCTGTTTAAAAAGCTGACCTGTCTTGTTTTCAGTCTTTAACCTCTTATAATATCTCTAAGAACAAAATTTTCTTTCTTTTGTGGCATTTTGCCACAAACATTTATAATACACATTTCCCTGTGTGATTGTTTGCTTTAGTGTATATATCTTACTGACTATAATTTCCATAGAACATATTAGGGTCTATTATATTCCTTTATACCCTCACCCAGTGATCTTAATACCCTTTTCTCCCGAAAATAAGACAGTGTCTTATATTAGTTTTTGCTCCCAAAGATGTGCTAGGTCTTATTTTCAGGGGATGTCTTATCTTTCTATGTGCTAGGTCTTATTTTTGGAGGATGTCTTATTTTCGGGGAAACATGGCAGGTAACTATCCAATAAATATTTGTTCAATGAGTGTATGAATAAATAGATGCACTTTATATTATGAAATTTAATTCCCTACATTTGTCCATATTAAATCTACAGAGAGACTGGATTATTCATAACTGATCACATTTGTTTTTACAAGTCAAAAGAAGATGGAGACAGAAGAGCATAACCTACCATAATTTTAGTTTAATTTGTATTTAGAAGGAAGTTCTTTGTTAACCAAACAAAATGTTAGTTATTTGATTTTTTAACAGATGTTAGGAAGAATTAAGAATGTATTTCGGAGACCATAAAAGATATCAGACAAATATATTATAAAAATTAGAAATTTAGTTATTTTCGCCAAGACCTTGATACTAACAGTTAAGTGTAATTTAAATGTCTTACTTTTCAACTTATAAATCTGGTAAAACTCAGTGATGACTTTATCTCATTCAGCATGAAGCATGTGGTGACTCGTAGAACAATGGTCCCAGTATCTGCTGTGTGCATGTTCATTCCTGTTCATCCGATGGGTGCTTGTTTGTGTGAATTGCCTGACAGTAACTTAGAGTCCCAAACGTGATCAGAGGATTGACTGTTAATAAAAGATCAGAGCTGTGCAAAAGGCCCAAATAGACAAAGAATGATCAGAAGATAAAATGAAGGCTGGCCAATGCTTTCGTACCTTAACTGTTTCATGTGTTTAAGAAATCAATAAGCAGGCATACTTTTCACTTTCTTATCAATAAGGGGTGAAGGAACATCTGGCTTATTTTTAAAATATATTATTTATTGATTTCAGGGAGGAAGGAAGAGGGGGAGAGAGGGAGAGAGAGATGAAAACATCAATGATGAGAGAGAATAATTAATAAGCTGCCTCCTGCATGTTCCCCACCAGGGATCGAGCCTGAAACCCAGGCATGTGCCCTTGACCAGAATCAAATCCACAAGCTGACGCTCTAACCACTAAGACAAACCAGCTAGGGCTGGCTTATTTTTAATTGATTGTGCTTTTATGATTCTCTTTTTCTTTAAGTACTACATTTATTTTCACAACTGCTGTTTTCTCTTTAAACTGGAACTGATAAATAACTGCTATTTAAAATAGATCACATAATGCCATCTTGGTACTAGCAAATGATTGGGCTCTTGTCCTTTAGAAGAAAAAATAAATTATATTTAACTTTGAATGATCCTGCCCAAAGAAATCATATGTAATCTGATATGTTAATTATATGGTATTAAGTATTTTATATATCTTGTTAGTTTTATCACACGGATGTATGCATATTTTATGTGCATATGTGTTACATATTTTATATAGTTATATTTATCTCTTTATCAAGAGAAATAAAACCCAGCTTAGATTTTTAAGATTATAATTTTGTTTCAGACAAAATAAATTACTTTTATCAAGTTACTATAGTTGAGCCTTGAACAACGTGGGTCTTAACTGCACAGTTCCACTTATGTGATATTTTTTGCAATCAATACTTGTACTGTTTCCATCCATGGTTGGGAGTCTACAGATGTGGAGGACTGACTGCCTGCATTGATCTAAGACATTTTATATAGGAGACTTAAGCTTTAAATGATTTTGGTATCCACTGGGGTCCTGAAACCATAGCCTTGAGTATACCGAGAGACAATGTAAGTTTTGGGGAGACAAAAGTCATGCATGCCTTTGCAATTGTTCAGGGGTTGGCACCCCTCAGCCCCTCATTGTTCAAGGATTAACTGTACATTGTATCAGAAAATATTTTGTTATTTTTAACAGAACCTAGTTTTACCATAGTGTGCATTATAAAAAATAACAACTTTATTTTTTGTGTGCAATTTCTAGTCTTGTTTTCTCTTCCCAATTGTCATTGCTCCTCTTTAGATAAACTTAATATTTTTTAATGCAAGAGTCCCATTTACCTTCACCAAGAGATGTAGACATTCATTGTATATATATATTTTTAAATCCTCACCAAAGGATATGTTTTTAGTGATTTTTAGAGAGAGAGAAGACAGAGAGAGAGAGAGAGAGAGAGAGAGAGAGAGAGAGAGAGAGAGAGAGAGAGAGAGAGAGAAATATGGATTTTTTGCCTCCTGTATGTGCCCTGATTGAGGATGAACCTGCAGCCTAGGTTAGGGCCCTGACTGGGAACCAAACCTTCAACCTTTTGGTGTACTGGAGGATGCTCCAACCAATTGAGTTACCCAGCCAGGACCCATTGTATTTTTACCTCAGTCATTCTGTTGACTGCGTGAAGCTCTCATCCCTTTAATATTTTTTGTGGAAATTACATAGACATAAAAAATCCATAGAAATCAATACAATTATGCAGTTTAAAAGAATAATTCTATTTAGCTAGCCATCAAATTATTCATTAATAAAATGATTTGTGTGATTGTTTAATTGGTCTACATATTTGCTGAGCATCTATTATATACCCATCACAGTTCAGATGCCACACCTTAGGAAAAATATACTTTGCGTTTGTTTGTGGAGCACAGACTTCCAATTTCTGCTGTATAATAGTTACAAAGCTCATTTTAGTTTTATTTAAATTCCAACCCATCATGAAGCTATTCTTTAATTTTAATATGATTTACTCTTTATTGCAATTACTAACTTTCTCTATTGTGATATCTCACTGTGAGATTGTAGAAAAAAGTATGTTACAGGTCTACAGAAAGCACATTGCCAATTAGTGTTCTGAAAAGACAATTTATCAAGTGTATAATGGGTGACTAAAACAGCCCAAACACTTTAATGCTATTTTTTCTAACAGAATTATTCATATAATTTTTCTTTTTTACTTAACATGATGACAATAAACAAATTTCACTTTTTAAAAGAAAATTGGATTATTTACGGTAAGTGATAGTTTTTGCAGTGGCATTGAATTAGCATACCTCTGTTGTGACTCCAGGAAGAAATTTGGAAAATTGATTGCTTTTCCAGATATTTTTGGAATAAAGCCCAAAAATGAGAATCCCAATAACTAGAGATGCACAAGAAATATAAAAGCAAACATGTTGATAGATTCATCCAGACTGAAAACATGGTATTTATTATTTATTTTTTTTATTTTCATGAAGATTTATCACTACCTGACTATTAAATAAAAATGTCCAAAATAGTAAATATCATGCATAAAATCAATAAAATTTTGATTTGAGGAAAAATAAAAAACATAATTCACATTATAAGTAAAAAAATGAATTTATAGTAATGCTTGACAAAAACAAATTATGGGCAAAAAAGCTAATCTTTCTGAAGATACTTGGATAAATAGGCAAAATTGGAACAATTCAAGTTCTCTTTAATGTACAAACAAGGCTGACCCAGGCAAGAATGTCAAGGGGGTGCTCACTGCCCTTGACATCTGTTTTTCAGGTACCCAGTCCCAATAAGCACTTTTTTCCTGGATCCAAGCATCTAAGAGTACCTGGCCACAGACAGGAATTGTGAAAAAAAATGATTTTAAGACATGATAAATAATAATTTGGAGAGCTATATAATGCTGGCCTCAGTTTTCATTCAAATTTCATTAATATAGAGTCTACTAAGAAGAAGGTCATCATTGGGTCTCTATTATTTCAAAAAGGGTGGACGTTAGGTGTTTCAGATACATACTAATGATAATCAAAACAATAGGTGTTATAGAGGTTATATAGTGTCATGTCCATATGTGCATGAAAACAGTTTTACTTCGTTTTAAATTTCATCTATTTATGATTAAACTAAAAATAGAGATGAGAATCTTATACATATTTATGACATTTAGTGCAGAAATGTGTATCAAAATCTTTTATATTTATGGTAGATTTTTAATTATTTAATTTAAATATATTTTTATTGATTTCAGATAGGAAGGGATAGGGGGAAAGAGATAGGAATATCAATGATGAGAGAGAATACTTGATCAGCTGCCTCCAGCACCACCCCCCTAGTGGGGATGGTGCCAGTAACCTGGGCATATGCCATGACCGGGAGTTGAACTGTGACCTCCTGGTTCATAGGTTGATGCTCAACCACTGAGCCATGCCACCAGGCCTTTAAAGTCTCTTACATGAGCACAAGCTCATAGCCATGCTTCAAATATATAAAATACTTTTTTTTAACAGTACAATTATATACAAAAAAAGTACATGATTGATGGGCTTTTATTTAGATATTCTTTCTCTACAATATTATTTTGAAAGAGTAAAATATATAGATCATGAAACCTGCTGAAAAGCTTGTGTTGTGCTGAATGTATAACAGCATATTTAACACACTACAGCTTCAGTGCCATTAATTGTACTCTAGAGTATGTATGATTAGAGTGTCTTCTTAAGTCCTTAACTTACTAAAGGGCAGTGCCTCAGGCCATAAGGAGAGTTCCCTCAATGTGATACTTCAAAGGTCAGCAGAGCTATCATAGTTTAGAAAATGCATTATAAAGTTCCAGATTCTTAAAATGAAAATGATAAGAAGGGGAATCAAAGAAAGTAAATAACAATTTTGGATGCCTTTGGCTGACCTTACATAATAGCACACAATACAACAAAATACTATCAAGTAAAAGGTTGAAAATCAGAAATTATAAACAAAGAAGGAAATTGAGGTAAAACTGAGAATAATGTCCAGAAGTAAAAGACATGCCATTAAGACCAACCAAGTGTGGAAAATGGGTAAGGGAAGAAGGAAGAGATTAGCTAAATAACTCATATGCATATACGCATAACCCATGGACACAGATAATAGTGAGGTGAAGGCCTGGGGTGGGGTGGGAGCCTAATGCAGGGGGGTAATGGGAAAAAATGAGAACATCTGCAATACTCGTAATAATAAAGATAAAATTTAAAAATGAGATAACAATTTGATTCTAGTATTATCAAGACAAAAACAAAAAAAAGGTAGTGTGAATAGTTAGATAATTTGTCATGTTCATGATAATTTATCGAGAAATACTTGAGGCCCGTTGCATGTATTCATGCACCTGTGGGGTTTCTTGTCCTGGCCTGTGCCTTCTTGTAATTTTGGACCCTACTGGTGAACAATCATGTTGGCCAGCCAGGGTGGGACCATGGGAGGACTCCAGGGTATGTCTGGCCAGACTTCACCAGTCTTGATTGGCCAGATCCCAGCAGCAAGCTAATCTATCTATTGGAGCATCTGTCCCCTGGTGTTCAGTAAGTGTCATAGCTACCGGTTGATCAGTTTACTGGTCTACCAGTTTCTTAGACTTTTATTTATATAGTTCTGGCCTTGTGCACAAAATTTGTGCATGGAGGGGGGGTTCTCTCAGCCCAGCCTGCATCCTCTCCAATCAGGGACATCCCTCTCACAATCTGGGACCACTGGCTCTTAATTGCTCACCTGCCTGCCTTCCTTCTCACCCCAAACCACTCTGCCTGCCTGCCTATTTGTCCCTAACCCCTCTGTCTGCCTGACTGATCACCACTAACCTTTCAGCCTGCCTGCCTGATCACCCCTAACTGCCCTCCCCTGCCAGCCTGATTTCACCTCCAACTGCCCTCACCTGCCAGTCAATTTGGTTCTGATTATTTGGCTTCTATGCCAGTTAGCTCCATGTCTATCTCCGGGCCTGATTACAGAGACAGGGCTGATCAGCAGCTCCCACTGAGGCCTAGAGAGAAAGAGAAAGAGAGGTGCAGCTGCTGGTGAAGCCTGGAGAGAAAAAGAGAGGCAATGGCTGATCAACAGCTGCCACAGAGGCTGGGGATCAGACACTGCCTCTCTTTCCTGGCCTCTCTCCCAGCCTGATCCACAGCTCCCCCGGCAGTCTGTGCTAGGTCCCCCCGACAACCCAGCACTGATTTCAGGACTGACTCTCAGTGTTTGGTTGAGACTTCGTTAGGTCATTATGGATCCTGGGATTTTATATATTAGGGTAGATTGCTGCTGTAACAAATGACCACAAACTTAATGCTTTAAAAATATTACAAAATATTGGTTTATAATTATGGGAGTCAGAAGTACAAAGAGGGTCCACTAGTGAAAAACCAACTGGGCTGTACTACTTTTGGATGCTCTAAGAAAGAATCGGCTTCCTTGTCATTTCCAGTTTCTAGGGCTGCAGTCATTGCTCTTAGCCATTTTCTTCATCTTCAAAGTCAACAAATCTCCCTCTTCCCTTTGCTTGTGTGGTCATGTCTCTTTCTCCTTTTCTGTTATCAATTTTTTTTTCTCGGTTTCTCTCTTATAAGCACACATATAATTGCATTATATAGTTCAGGATTATCTTCTCATCTCAAAATTCTTATTCAAAACTTCAAAATCCTCTCTGATATATCAAGTAATATGTAGAAGTAGAATCCAGACATCTTT
The DNA here is from genome assembly GCF_964339955.1 of Pipistrellus hanaki. Classification (NCBI taxonomy): domain Eukaryota; kingdom Metazoa; phylum Chordata; class Mammalia; order Chiroptera; family Vespertilionidae; genus Pipistrellus; species Pipistrellus hanaki. The sequence goes on from NC_140505.1 coordinate 43,573,982, forward strand.
GGGGGCAATTATTCAACTTACCATAATTCCAAAATGAAATCACTTACTCAAGAGAAAATAAATTATAGTATTGAAATTAAGGAGAACATTTTTGTCATTCCATGTAAAGAAGAAATGATAAAAAAATGAAATGATCTTTGACTTGGAAGTCATCCAAATGGTGATATACAAATGATATAATTGACCCCTTCTTCAAATAGAGAATATACAAGAAAATTATAATGTTAAAAGGTCATCTTAATGGTTACAATCTTGACATATAATTTTTTTTTTTTAGTTTGGCTTAATTCCAATATAGAATTTGATGGTGAGAATTCTTAAAAAAGCAATAACAAAACAAAACCCTCTCTACTATAATAGAGAAGATCTAAAGGAGTTCTTACCAAAACTATTGCCATATACTTTTAATCTTGTAATGAGTGTTTCATTAAAGTTAATTTAATTATACTTTTTCTGACTCAGGTATGTAAAAATAGAAGTATATGTATTGTAACATTGTAAAAGTGAAAGATCATAAAAGAATGGACAAAAATATTTAGTAACCTAAAATATAATTATATATTATACACTAGAGGCTTGGTGCATGAAATTTGTGCATGAGGGTGGCGAGTGTGGCCCTTAGCCTAGCCTGCACCCTCTCCAATCTGGGACTCTGGTGAGATTGGGCCTAAACAGGCAGTCAGACATCCCTCTTTCAATCCAGGACTGCTAGCTCCCAACCACTTGGCTGCCTGCCTTCCTGATTGCCCCTAACCACTTCTGCCTGCCAGCCTGATCATCCCCTAACCATCCCCCTGCCAGCCTGATTGACACCTAACTGCTCCCGTGCTGGCTGGATTGACCCTAACTGTTCTCCCTTGCATGCCCGATCACCCACAATTGCCCTCCCCTGCCGGCCATCTTGTGGTGGCCATCTTGTGTCCACAAGGAGGCAGCCATCTTTTACCACATGGGGGCAGCCATCTTGTGTGTTGGAGTGATGGTCAATTTGTATATTATCTATTTATTAGATAGGATTATGAATGTAAATAGATTTTTTTCCTGTAAAAATCTGATTACAATGCTTAGGAGAGTAATGGACATGGAAAATATGTCACATTGTATCTGATTGTGGCAATTGCAAAATGTCTCCAAAACCTGGAAAAACCCAAGATATTTAATTGATTTATTTGTTCTGCTTTAATTATGTGTAGGATGCTTTGACTTCATATAAGGTATATTTTCCCATGCTTGATGGGTAAAAATCTCTTAGGAATAATACATCCTTAAAATTAAGTTCTATTTTTCAAAGAAATATCTAGAATAATATTATAATATACCCCAAATTCCAGATTTTTCAGGCACCCTATTGAATTATACTTTCCACAGAGATATGTTTTTTTGAAGATATTTTCATTTTTATCATTTTCCAATGGAATAAAAATGTCACGTTGTAAATGACACAATGTACATGACCTTGTTTCAGGAAAGATTATGTAGAAGAACATCAGTCTTTAAAGCTATCCATAAGGAAAATACTTATGTCTTCCATATAAAGATGGACAAATGAGTATAAAATAGTACCACTTCATTCATTGGGTCATCCTTGTTCTAAAATCTTGTTACAAAAAAATGAATCTGAACAAATATTTCCTCATTTCTGTAGTTTATATTCTACTGAGACAGAGAAAATAAAGAAAAATAAACAATGGGCTAATAAAAAAAAAAAAAACAAGAAAAAGAATGGGTCAGGAATATAACTTTGAGGTTGAAATTTAAAACACTATTGAGATGGAAGATTTTGTTGAAAATGTGATTTGAACAAAATCACTTCAGATGAGCTGGAATTGTTAGCAGAAAGTGTCTCAGGGAACAACCAAGGCCAACATAGGGACTCATTTGGTGTGCTTGAGAAATAGCAAGGGGGCCAGTTCTGCTGGAGCTGAGTGAGTGAAGATTATAAGAGGTTATTTAAGTTAAAATATAAGTTTTAAGCTATTTGTATTTCTTTTCAATTTGCTTTCTGAATAGTATTATCCTTGAACCTGCAAGCCGTTCAGTTTTAAGTACTATTTCTCTGATTCTCAGCTCAGTTACTTTCAGTTTCTAGAGCAAAAGGAGTTGTGCTCTAAACATTTTAATATCCCCAAGAGGTAGCATCACACCCAAGGGAAAACAGAGCTTCAAAAAAATAAGTGTTAATGGATGAATGGATGAAAATATAAAAACCTATCTCTAAAAATTTGGATCAAGGTAAAGGATTTTTCAATTTGGTTTTCAGCAATAGTTTATTTAGTGAGATTAGCAGTTTACTTTCTACATTAAAATTTAATCAGAGCCCATTAAATTATTCTTATTTTCACTGAAATAAAATTTATATAAACGTGGGATCACTTAAATGTTTAATTTATTGGGACAGTTCTAAGAAGAAAGGTACAATTGGCTGGATCAATAAGGGTTAGTAATTATATTTTTATATCGAAGTGTTTTCTGCCATGGTTCATCAAATTAAAAACCAAGTTGAGTAACTCATGGGAAATTTTATCCAGCAAAGTTATCACTCAGAATCGAAGGTCAGATAAAGAGCTTCACTAATAAAAAAAAGCTAAAGGAGTTCTTCACCACCAAACCAGAATTATATGAATTGCTGAAGGGGGTTCTTTCAGAAGAGAAAGTAAATAAAGATAAAAATTATGAACAACAAATACGTAACTATCAACAAGTGAATCTAAAAACCAAGGAAATTAAAAAAAAATCTGATGAACAATATTAACTGTTGAATATAATAGAATCAGAGGTATGGAAGGGGAGTGAACTGACGATTCTTGGGGAAAAGGGGAGAGGGGGATGTGGGAAGAGACTGAACATAAACTGTGCACCTATGGATGAGGACAATGGAGGGTGGGGAAAGGGCAGAGGGTGGGGTGGGAACCTGGTGGAGGAGAGCAATGGAGGGGGGGAAAAATAAAGGAACATTTGTAATAATATGAACAATAAAAATTTATTTAAAAAAAAGAAGAAAATGTTACCCCTTTTTAAGCTAATTTCTTTTGAAGTTTTATAGGAAAGATAACATGTGTCTCCTTTTACCCACTGTCAAATGCTAATTCTATATTTGTATTCAGTGAGTTCTTTTTATAATGTATTTTATATCAACTATGACATTAGTTATAATTATATATATATATATATATATATATATATATATATATATATATATATAATGAATATATATATAATGAATTTATTTTTGGGTGGAGTATGCGGAAAACTAAGCATTTGTTAGATAGTGCTTTCTGGGCAATAATGATTGACCAACTAAAAAGTAAACGTATTGAGTTATATTGTGTGAGTTCATGTGTTAAACCAGGCTTTCATAGTAAAATTATGAAAATTTTCATGATAGAGCACATTTCAATAGAACATTGATTTTGCTTAATGTACTTATTTTATTTTTACCTTTCATTTCTGTTATTAACAATTAATCAAAAGAGCTGTGTTATAATACTGATATGTGGCATGGATTCTTCCTGTGGGTTCTTGTCTTATGAAGTTTGAAGAATAAAATTTGTGGGCTAAAATATTTTAAAATAGAAATGTGGAAGTTATTGGAAGCATATACAAACTCCCCATGGGGAGGAGTTACCCAAAAGGAAAAGCCTGCACACTCTCTCTAAAATGGAAAAAAATCTAAATCTTTCTCAAGTTTCTTTGTCTTCGGGTTTATATATTCTGGTAGCTCTTTGTCTCTTCGTGACCCTTTCTAATTGGACCCTGAATTTGTGTTCCCCCCTCCCTGCTTTTCTAATTGGTCATTCTCCTGCATAGTATCAGGTCAAAGTTCACCCAGTACCCCAATGGTCAAAGTTCACCCAGTGCCCCCCTCTTCCTCTTATCTTATAACATTCCTCTCTCCTCTGTAAAAGTAAGATAAGAATTTGGCAGTTCCAAGACCTCAGCTATGCATTCCTCTCCTATGGACCCCCCTTAATACACAACTGCCTATCCTGTCTCTAAAATTCCTTTCAATACCACCTGTAGATAATATGAATACAACTCTATAATAATGTTTCAAAATAGTAATTTCAGGAAATTACAAATATAAAATAGTCACTCAAAAAAAGGCATTATCATTTCACAATATTGCAAAACATTTCTTAGTGCTGAGAAAAAACACACACAGACAGAAAAACAAAAACAGATGGAATCCATAAATAGTGGCAACAAAACATTTCCCATGCATTTGGTTGCTTATCAAATGACCACTTCTCCCATTTCACTTACATTTTAATTCCATTTAACCAAATCACCGCCCCAAATTTAATGTTGGGTAAATCCCCATTTCATGCATTTTATCAGAAACCATATATTCTTTCAGCAAACACTTATAAAGCACTTTCTATATGTCAAGTTCTATACTAAACTCAGAAGATCAAGAGTATACACAATGAATATCACTTTGTTTTTCCCGAAACTGCAGAATAGAGGTAACATCCTCTGGAATGTTGTGAAGAGGATGCTCTCAATTCTGCGGGCACACGTTAGTGCTTATAACTGAGATTTGAGAGGTGATAGAGAGTTTAAAAAACAAAACATCATAAAACAGACCGGTCTTGGAAGGAGAAGAAGGAGTTAACCAGTTAACATAAGGCAAGGGCAAAACATCAGTGAGATATGGAGCATGTACAAAAGCAGTGAAGCAAGTGAATGCCATTGTGTGTGGGGAACTGTCAGTAGTTTTGGTGCTGGGTTATAAAAGGCAAGAAGTGATGGGGTGCTATAATAGATGAAGTCAGAGAGGGAAAAAAGGGCTAGATCCGGAAGGAGGATTGGGTGACACTTATCAGGAAATTTGAGTTTCAACATACCAATTCATGGGATAAAGTTAGGTAAACATGTTGAAGTGGCTTTTACAGTAGTGATTTTAGGTATCAGTAAACATTCTAAGTGAAGAATTAGGGGATTTCTGTGTGGTGAACAAAGGTACATTGACAAAATGTGAAATTTAGGAATTTAATTTTGCATATTTTGATTAGGGACAATCTCTGAAAATATTAAGATATGTGTACAGTTTGCAATTAAGTTAAAACCAAATTTTAGTTGCAAGCAGAGGTTAAACAGTAGACTTCTAGGGGGATTTTCTGATGATTCTTAATGCTTTTAAAGTCAGAGTCTAAAGGCAGGAAAACTACCATTGCCTCTTAAAATGTTTAAAAAAATAACAACTTTCCAAACTTTTAATTCATACATACCTCCCTTTTCTTAAAAATTCCAAGAAAGTTCTTGATTATGGGACATTAAATTCATATACTGGTATTTTTAGAAAATCATGGGAGTAAGATTTTCTTTTCATAATTGATAATTATTGTCTTGTTCACTGACTTTACCATCTGTCCTTCTTTTGACCTACTCTGTGGGTCATTTGGGCCCTGTTGAGAATCTTTCAGAAGGCATCATTCTGTACAAATGGGGTCAGCTTGAAAATCCCAATTGCAGCTGTTTCCAAACAGACCATGAGGCATACTGTTGACAAGTCTTCTCATTTACAAATTTCATGGCATTTTGATAACTATGACAAGAGCTACTGCTCTTTGGTTTATACTTGTCATGAAAGATGTGTTTCACATTGTCATAAGGTGAAAGTATTACTCTAATGTTCTAAATACTCTTATAAAGCAGGCATTTAAATTTCTTCACTGATGACTTCCAAAGTCTTATTTTCTAAACGTGTGTGTCTTATATATTTTAGTATATAACTTTTGATAATTGAAAGTTAACAGGATGTGCCCCAAAACGATGTTGTCATTTATAGGTGAGATTCAATACTCTTTGATTTCTGAATGTTTACGTAATATTTAATGGTGGCATTCTCCTGTTATGAAAACTTGGTTCCAAAGAATAAACTATATATCTTGTCATCATTAAGTTGAGATAATCAACAAACACTTATTGAACCTTTCATAGTTATCTCGCACCATTGTAGGTATAAAGTTAAGTTAAAGGTCTCACATTATTTGTAACTTAGGGAAGAAAGGGGAAATAACTCTATAAGCAGCATGGCTCCAAATTGTGTGGTACAAAGAGTAGAAGTATTACTAATTAGAAAGCATGGCAATGTAATTTCTAAGAATGTGCCTTTTTAAATTCTGCCATGTTTATTATGTTTAGTTTAACAGTTACCTTTATTATTAAATGGAATATTTTATAGGATGGAACATTTACTTTTTTGCCATTTTGTGGATTTTGCCCTTAAATTTATTGGGGTGACATCCTATATAATCCTATATAATAAAAGCATAATATGCAAATTGACCAAACAGCAGAATGACTGGTTGGCGGGGGGTGGAGCCGGTGAGCAGGTGGAGCCAGGCCAGCCAAGGTGGGTGCCAGTGGGCAGAGGGAGGGGATGGTGAGGGGTGGTGGTGACCAGTGGTGGAGTGATGGGAGCTGGCGCCATCCCTCTATCACTTGCCCAGTTGCCTCCCTCAGAGGCATGGGCAGCAGCAGTGGGGGGCAATTCAGGGCAGGGTTGGCCACTCAGCATTCCCTGATTGGCCCACCGGTCATCTCCAACAGAGGAAGGCCAGACTGCGGCTTAGGCCTGCTCCCCAAGGAGAGCGGGCCTAAGCCATCATTTGGACATCCCCTGAGGACTCCTGGACTGCAAGAGGGGTCAGGCCAGGCTGAGGACCCATGAGTGCATGAATTTTTGTGTACTGAGCCTCTAGTTAGTTAATACAATTATATAGGTTTCAATGTATAATTCTATGATACATCCTCTGTATATCATATTGTGTGCCCACCATCCAAAATCAAATATTCTGTCACCATATATTTTGCCTCTTTTGACCCTTTTTAATCATAGCTAATATCCCAAGTGATATGTAGAAGCTGAATGTCCATCATGCTTTCTACTGCTTTTAATAGAACTTCATAGGATGGTGGCATAATGCGGCCATGGAAATGAGCATCAGAGCCAAGATGAGGAATGAGGAGTAAGGGGGCAGTCCATTCAAAGTCTGAAAACTAAGTAAACACAGGCAGATTGGTGCCAAATGTTAAAACAGGGAGCAGACACTGCACAGATAGGGGAATTATAGATTCCAACAAAAGATGGAGAATATCCAAGATGAGTAAGAATTAGAGGAGGTAAAAAACAAGACATTTCGCATGTACCTAAGAATGAATCCATAGTGCATTTAATCTCTGCTTTACTTCTTCTCAGCATTCAGGAAGTCAATTCTGGACATGTTTGCCTATTGCTAAATAAGATGATAAAACTCTTTATCAAATGGGTTTGTGTGAGAATTAAATATATCATGGGCAAGGAATAAAAAAGTCATATATTTTGATTAAGGCATCACATATTTGTCCTCATCCCCCTCCATTCCCATCCTATACCCCTCTCCACGAATGCCCTTACTCCCCTGTTGTCCATGACCACTAGTTAGGCTTATATGTATGCTATTTTGAACATACTACACATTTAATTAGAAATTAAAAAGTAAAATGCAAATTGCAATAGAATGTGACTCTGTTGTAAATGTCATTGAGAGTTACTTTTTAAAAAGTCCTTATGATCAGCAGGCCCATGAAGAAAACACTGAATAAACCCATGCATGGCACATGATAGTTGTTCTATAAATATTTATTAAATAATATGTTGAAGCCAAAACCAGTTTGGCTCAGTGGATAGAGCATTGGTCTGCGGACTGAGGGGTCCCAGGTTTGATTCCAGTCAAGTGCATGTACTTCGGTTGTGGGCACATCCCCTATGGGAGGTGTGCATGAGGCAGCTGATCGATGTTTCTCTCTCATCGATGTTTCTGACTTTCTATTCCTCTCCCTTCCTCTCTGTAAAAAATCAACAAAATATTTTAAAAAATAATATGTTGAACAAATGAATAGCAGTGACTGGTTGCCATAACAGTCTTCATAAAAAATAGAACAAAAAAATAGGTAAAAGGGTACTTCATGCCTCTCCTACTATTTGTCCACTGACTCTAATATTGTCTATAATATCTTCTGTGTAGAAAACCTGGCCTCCTCCTTCATTTCTGCATGGTGCAGAGAACTGCTTTATTCACCACCTCAAATGCTCACACAACATTTACTAATCAAAATGTTGTTGTAATAAAAGAAAATGGCTTTGCCTAATAAGTTAATGCAAAACTGATTAAAATTGTGCATTAGGGAATATATAGCAATAAACTACAATGTGTAGTGTATAAGTTTATTTTTTTAAGGCAAGAGACTGTAGACAGCTTATGATTTAAGGATTATAGAAGAGTGACTCAACAGCAGTAGATGTGTCAGTATTTTCTACATGTTTTGCTTATGTAGAGCGTAAAAGAACCATGAAGTGAGGATAGAAACAAGGCACAAGTGAATGGAACAGTGATTGAAAACTGATATGTAATAGACATTACACTAAAAACTACTGCATTCAAGGTAAGAAAATGATTTACTAGTAAGTAATATTCCAGACAGAGTTGAGCTAAGCTGTTTCTCCTATACTGACTTAAATGTACAAGTCACGTATAATATGAAAATATGAATTTTATGATACAAAGAGGTAAGTACAGATTTTCTTTTCTACATGCACCTTCTATCTTGTACACATTTGTCAGTGTAATCCCAGCTTTATATTACTGTCTTGTATTACATGCCTTATAATTCATAATGAATTGTGGTATAATTACTTGGATATATCTTACTGTTTTACAGTAAGTAATGAGATTAGAAGAAAGTTAATTAGAAAAATGTAATACATAAAAGCTAAGAGTAAATGAATATAAGAGATGCAGAAGAACATATTTCTAAAACAGGATCATTTGGATGAAGGATTGCAGGGTGAAATTTCAGGAGACTGTCATACTCGGATCAGTATAAAATAATTTTGCCTCTGTGAAAAGACAATAAGCTGAGGAAGCAATAAGGAAAGCTTGCAAATGAACTAAGACATAGTAAAAGTCAAGGGAAACATTAGAACTGAGAAAACTAGTCTTTGGTTGAATTTTTAAAAAAAAGATGGATTCTAATTAAATAAAATACCTATTACTAAACATTAAAACTTACTCACCCTTCTAATTATGCTCTAATTACATGGATTAATTTAAAGCATATAACTGTAAGAATAAGTTACCATTCTTATCTTTAAAAAATGAAATGTCTCCAGAATAGATTATGAATGTGTGTTTTGTATATTGATTTAAAAAAATATATTGGTGAAATAGAAGTCATTTACTGCATAGTCTAGTTTACTAATCACTTATATATTAATTTTTTAAACTAGCTGATTTTAATAGGTTATTTATTAATATGCAGTCATATCTTCAATCCAGTTATGATTGTCTTTTATAGCCTCTTGCAAAACCAGTTAATCAAATCCTATCTAATAAAACAGTAATATGCTAATTGACTGTCACTCCAAGATACAAGATGGCTGCCACCATGTGGTCAAAGATGGCTGCCTCCATGTGGACACAAGATGGCCTGCAGGGGAGGTCAATTGTGAGCAGTTAGGGGTGACCAGGCAAGCAAGGGAGGGCAGTTGGAAGGACCCAGGCCTGCAGGGTAGGGCAGTTGTGAGTGATCAGGCAAGTAGGGGAGGGCAGTTGGGAGCCACTAGGCTTGCAAGGAAGGGCAATTGAGAGGGACCAGGCCTGCAAGGAAGGACAGTTGGATGAACAAGGCCTGTAGGGGAGGGCAGTTGGAGGATGGTGCAGGCCTGCAGGGGAGAGCAGTTGAGAGGAATAGGTCTGCAGGGGGAGATCAGGCCTGCAGGGGAAGACAATTAGAGGGGACCCAGGCTTTCAGGGGAGGGAGTTGGAAGGGGCCAGGCCAGCAGGGAGGGTAGTGGTAACCAGGATGGCAGAGGAGGAAAACTGGAGGAGACCAGGTTTTCAGGGAGGTCAGTAGGGGGTCACCCAGGCCTGAAGGGGAGAGCAGTTGGGGGGGGGGGGGGTCCAGGCCTGCAAGGGAGGGCAGTTAGGGGTGACCAAGACTGCAGGGGAGGGCAGTTAAGGGTGACTAGGACAACAGGGGAGGGCAGTGAGGGATGACTGGGCCAGTAGGGGAGGGCAGTTAGGGTGATGAGGCCTATTGGGAGGATCGTTGGGTGGGCCAGTCCTGAAGGCAAGGGCAGTTAGGGGTAACCAAGCCAGCAGTGGAGGGCAGTTAGGGGTAATCGGTTTGGCCAGGGAACAGTTAGGCGTCTATCAGGCTGGTAGGGGAGTGGTTAGGGGTGATCAGGCTGACAGGCAGAAGGTGTTAGGGGCAATCAGGCAGAGGTAGGTGAGAGGTTGGTAGCCAGCAGTCCTGAATTGTGAGAAGGATGTCTAACTGCCTGTTTAGGCCCACCAGGATCGGACCTAAATGGGCAGTAGGAAATCCCTCCAGAGGTCCCAGATTGGAGAGATGCAGGCTGGGCTGAGGAACATCTCCAATGCACGAATTTTGTGCACCGGGCCTCTAGTATTCAATAAAGGTGGAAAACATACAATGTTTAATGAATCATCATGATCCTGTAAAGATTTTATATTTGAATTTAAGGATTTGTAGAAATTTTGCTCTTAAGTAGAACAGAAAATTATTTCATAATTTGAAACAACATGTTGCTAACAATTATCATACATATAGACACTTTTTATGTGGGTTGTAAACATTAAAAGAGTTTTTAAAATAGTGCTACTAAGAGTTCTAAATAAATATGAATTATATTTCTCAAGCTTCATTGACCAAGGAATATTTTTCCAGGAAAATTTAATGAGTTTTGTATTTATTAAAGTTTCCTTTGGGGAAAATTAGTTTACAAACATTTTTCTTCTTACTTACACTGAAAATGTTATAGAACATACTTGATTTACTTTCTGACCAATGATGTACAAATAAATCGTTCAATGATGACTGATATTTTGTAGTTCTAGTTTTTTTTTGTTTGTTTGTTTTTTGTTTTTGATATCTTAGCTCTTTGAAATGTGTGAATACTTAATTTGAGCTCATATTCTAAAGTCAAAACATCTGACATTCAATAGGTTTTAGAATCTCAAGTAATATAGCTTTCCTTCAAGGTATTCCATGAATAACATTTGACATTTTAAAAGAGCATTATAAAATATTTCCTCTTTTAAGTTTTAGATATTGCTTTGTGAGGGAATGATGTCTGACACTGTTGCACATTATCTTGTGATAATGAGAATGGTAAGAAGACAAGGTCATAAAGAAAGATGGAGAAAGAGAAGAAGAAAAATATAGGACACAATAAAACTGTTTTCTTTTCTCATTTGTAAGTAAGGTAAATAGGCCTGTGTATAACCAGGATTTTTTGCTCACAGGGCTGTAACAAATGTCTGATAATCTTGACATAGGATTCCTACGGGGCCTGTGTGTGGGTGTGTGTATGTGTGTGTGTGTGTGTGTGTATAATTTTTTTTAAGTTAAGTCATATCATTGTGTTGTGGACAGTGATATTTAACTATTGTTTCTCTACATTTATCAGCAAAAATATTAGCTTCTAAAAACAAGCTTTAGGGGTTTTTGCTAATTCTACTATTAAATTTATGCTCATTAAGTTTGGCCTAGTCAATAGTACCATGCTTTTATTATTTTTTTAATTGAATTCATTGGGTGACATTGGTTAATAAAATTATATAGGTGTCAGGTATACAATTCTACAGTACATCATCTCTATATTATATGGTCTATACTACCTTGAGTCAAATCTCCTCCTTAGTATTTTATCTACTCTTTTTAACCAGCTAAATCCTTTGCAGAATATTATCAGCATTATTCTTCACTCACATAGTCTATGGTTAAAGAAGGTAATTTAATGTCATTATCTGTTGCTCTTTCATAATTCTATGGAAGTCGACCTGTGAATTATCATCAAATCTTCTAAAATTGCCTGTTGTAAAGTACAATGTATTGATTAAAATTTCCCACTTTTAACGATTATATTATGTGTTTTTATATACTTAAAATATACAATAAAAGGGCACCATATGTGATTTTAAAGTTTTGCAGTGCTTAGTTCGTTGACTGAAGGCTTTTCACTATATGCTTGTGATGTTAATTGTACATTCAGGCTTATTCTTATCAAAATTGACAGTTTTTTCTTTATTTTTAACTCAAAATATTCATACAAAGTATTGGCAAAGGAACATGTGCAAAAATTACAATGCTGTATTTATTGAAATCATCTCCATTCTTAGGTTTTTCAGCTCAACATGATATCCTGAATACAGGGTTTGACATCTGAGTGCAACAGAGGGTTGCATTTTTAAGTAGGGTGAATCTCATCAGTAGAATGAATGAGTTCATTTCATATTCATCAGTAGGATACCAAAATTAAAATTTTAATCAATAAATTATACTTTACTGCAGGCACCCACTTTGCAATTTTAGAGTATTTGGATGATAATTCACAGGTTGGTTTTCATTGTATGATGATAGAGCAACAGATAATGGCACTAATTGTTATGTGGAGAAGGCAGAAGGAATTTACCACTTTGAAACAAAAACCAAAATACATAATGAGTTTCAGCTAAGAGTTCAAAGTTGCTTGTTTTCTTCTTGAAGAATGCAATCTGTTATTTTACAATAGGAAAATCAAATTTCAATAGTTTACTGTTTTAATTTTATATATTTAAATGTTAAAGACATTTGAAGTGGTAAAATGCAGGGGAATACCGAAACTCAGTGAGAATGGTATCTGTATACTGCATACTTAGCTTTGGCATCCTATCAGCATAAATTAGCTAAGCCACTTTCAGGAAAATTACAAAAGGGTTAGATCATATCATATTCATATAACATACAAATGGTCAAACTCATTTAGTTCTTTCTATTTAAAAGTATAATAGCTTTTCCTGACCTTCAAGATGGTCTCCTGAAAAATTTTGTTTCATTCCTTGACTTCATGTTTACGGTATTTCTTCAGCTCAGAACCACATATCTTTTGTATGAATAAAAAGCAAAAAAACAAAAACCTGCTGGTATGTTTTGAGAAACTACTCTGACCAGGTTTTAGAATATCTTTTCTGTATACATTAGGTCTGAAGAAATGAGGAATTGTTAACTTATATCTTAAATAGCCTGACCTATGATCTTATGTGTAACACAGAATGCCTAGATTCAGGTTTTTCCAAATCAGGATACAAATAAAATTAAAGGTTTTATGAAGCAAAATCCTTAAGGAATATTCTTTTTTAAATGTCTTTTTTTAGCCCTAGCTGGTTTGGCTCAGTGGATAGAGCATTGGCCCACAGACTGAAGGGTACTGGGTTTGATTCCTCTCAGGGGTAAGCACTCTGGTTGCAGGCTCCATCTCCAGCCCCTATATGCTCATGTCATCTAACCATAAACTATTAATTGTGCCCAAAATTGAAATGTAGATATTAGAAAAAAAAAAATCTTGTTAATCTTGTTCCTAGAAACTTTGCACAAGTAGTGAATGAGGTTTAATTTATATTTAATTGTGACTGTGTTACTCTTATAATCAGGGACTTTTAAAACCTTTACTAAGCACCATAAGATATATCTACATCTACATCTATATCTATATCTATATCTATATCTATATCTATATCTATATCTATATCTATATCTATATCTATCATCTATATCTATCTATCTATATATATGTTTTGCCTCAGCTTTGTAAAGCATGATAACCTCAGGTAGAATTCTAACAAAACTAATTGAGGAAAGCAAAGATAAACTACTATTTGGAAATAGCACCTCTGACTATTGGTAGCATCGACCCTGAACTTGGTATAGATACTTTAGAAATGATGCTTCAATATGCAAGCAAGGTTAATATAAAATAAATCTGATAGAGAAGTGAAACTTACCATTTGTTCATTTGACTTAGATTCATTGACTGTCTTCAGAGTATCAGGTGTTCAAAATGTATGAAATATTTTAATGAATGAAATTGGAAATAATTTATTGAAAAAACAAACTATTCATTAATTGATTTATTTTATTTATTTATTGTTTTGTTTGTATATACTGACATACAACACTCATACAAAAGCAAAGAGACAATTCATACAACACCAGATACAGAGACATCACACGATCATTTCCCCCTAAATCAGGTGCCCTTGTTTCATTTTGAAGACATATTCCCAGATTGGCTTTTTATACATTCATAAGAGATAAGTCCAATATAATTTTTGTTTTTCCACAATGTACAGGAATATTTACTAGGTCAGCTATACTTATTTTACCTCCTTCTAATTGGATTTATTTCCTGCTTGCAGTCTTTCCACAAAGGAAGTAAAATTCTGATAATTGTAGTGTCACAGTATTTTCAGTTTAAATTTTATGTAGGCTAAGCAGGCTGCATATCTTATATTTTACTTCCAGGTAATTACAAACAGCTATGCTATTACAAACAAAATGCAGCTTACCTCTTAGATATGTATAAGGACATTGTCCAGTTCTGAGAAGATTCTTTTTAAAAAATCAATTCTAATAAAATATCACTAAGTACACTCAGAATTTTTCTTGTAAATTGCTGTTGCATTATGACAAGCCATGTTTTCTAACTTTTCACATTACAAAGTGCATTGAACTGCACTAATGTGCTTCTTGTGTGCGGAAACAGATCCATAAGTGTTGACAAGCAAGTGGCAATAATCTATTTTCTGGAAACTGTGAAACGATTTGGTACTTAGAACTCATGTTGCAATGAATTTAAAGTGTTTATTTTGTATTTCAGAGGAAAAGGGAAGTGAAGGAAGATAGAAGAGTTCATGAAAATGTTCATGGGAGGAGACTTACTTGATTTGGGGTGGTTAAAAAAATATTCTCCCCACCTTTTCTTTAGGCAGTTGCTTGGCTTTTCAAATCTGCCAGTGTAGTTCTATATCTTTGTCATTTTAATTTGTCATCCCTTAATTTTTTTTATAAGTGTTATGTTGTTGTACCTGCATCATTGGTAAACATTTAGACTTTTTTGTTACCCTGAGTACATTTACATTTTATGTTTAAGATTTGAAATCATGGCCCATATAGAATTATCACCCAATAGTAGCATGCTCAATTTATGAATGACCATTATCTACTTATCAAAATTAAGTTTTTTTTTTCTCTTAAGTGAAAAAAAAATTATATTGAGATACTTTCATATCTGGCAGTCAAAGCTTAGTATTTACCCATGCCAAATAGTAATTTTTTTTTTCCATTTTCTGAGCACCAATTCTTTAACAAATTTTTTTATTTTTATTTTAGATGTCAATATGTTACACCTTATTATTGTTGGTGCTATTATCACTTGTTTGATTAGTTGTTTATATAGCTATCTACTTATTTACTGAATGAAATTTATGTATTTTGAAAAATATAAAAATTATTAATTTAAAAATTTTATATTGAGATAATTTGAGACTTACAGAGACTTATAAAAATAGTAATAGGAATTTCCACATACATTTTACCCAACTCCCCTTTTGTTATCATCTTACATATACATAGAACATTTATCAAAATTGAGAAATTACATTTTGTATATATGTATTTGTTTATATTTTACCACATTTTATCCATTAATAGGCTTTTATGTGATAGGGTAAAATTCAGAATTCTATATTGCATTTATTATAGTTATGTTTTATCAGTCTAATTTTTAAAGTTTTCATTCTTATCTTACATGATCTTAAGACTTTTAAAATATATCAACCAGTTGTTTTATAGAATGTCTTTTAATTTTGATTTATCTGATTATTTTACCATTTTTGTATCAATTTACTTATTCGCTATTTATTTGTTTATTTGTTTTGTTAATCCTCTCCCATGGAACCATGATATCCCTCCATATTTGAAAAAGTGCCACACATGGGTGTCTGACCAGCTCCTTCTATGCCTCCACCCCTCCTACCCTTTCTTCCTTACTTCTCTAGTTGTAGAACTTTCATTAAGCCAGATTCCAGGTGGTTCTGAATGATGGTAGTTCTGTATTTTAGTTGTAATTTTGATGTAGTTGTGGAAAGCACTGAGTACTAGTGTTTACCTATGTCACCATCTTGGTTACCCCTATTTTATCATTATTAAATTTAGGTTATACATTATTTATTTATTTTTAAAATATATTTTATTGATTTTTTTTTTTTTTACAGAGAGGAAGGGAGAGGTATAGAGAGTTAGAAACATCAATGAGCGAGAAACACTCATCAACTGCCTGCTGCATACCCCCTACTGGGAATGTGCCCACAACCAAAGTACATAACCTTGACCAGAATTAAACCTGGGACCCTTCAGTCTGCAGGCCGATGCTCTAGCCACTGAGCAAAACCAGTTACGGCAGGCTATACATTATTTAACAGGGTACAATAGAGGTGTATTTCCTCAGATCTAGGGGTACAGTATGTTTATATATATATATATTACTGATTATATTAACCTTGATCATTTGCTTAAGTGGACATCTGCCAGGATGAACATTTATTATTTGTTTCCCTTGGAACTTATTGAAAGTTTTTGGGAGATATTTTGGGACTATGCAAATACTGTTTCTAATTAAATATTTACCCTCTAAATATTGATATATTATCCAACATCATTACTAGGTTTATTTTAACATCTCTCCCCTTTCTGATTTTCTACTCTCTTTTTTCTAGCAGTGGATTTCATTTGCTAAAATACATAATTTTTCTTTCCCAAGACTAGAACATAAATAGTTTCAGAATTGCTTATGCATACACTTGTAAGGAAAATTAAATTGGCAAATGAAATACAATATTTTTGTAAAATTCTTTTTGTATTTAGAACTACGATATTCAGTTGAAAGCTGTTTTCCAAATTTAACTAAGCCAGCTCCTGTCTTCTCTATGCCTTTCAAGGTAGTTATGTGGTTCATTTATAATACAGCCAGATTCATTTATCATAGTCTACATTTCCAAACCCCCTACATGCTAATGCATTTTTAAAAAGTGAACTTTGGTAAATTCCACACTTTGTGGTGGACTGTTTATGCATTTTGAAAAATACAAACAGTTGATTAAACACAACCGCATCTCTATAAAACATATAATATTATCCACAAAATCATCCCATGATATCCCTTTACATTGAACTCATCCCTCCTCTCCCTTTAATCCCGACAAGAACTAATATTTTATCAATCCCTATACTTTTGCTTTTACTGAGTGTCATATAAAGAAAACATGTCTTGGGTCAAGATTTTTTTTAAAAATAAAAATGCATTTATTATTCATCCTTGATGTTGCAGCAATTGTTAGTTTGCTACATTTTATTGCTGAGTAATATTCAATTGCATGGATGTACAGTTGGTATATCCATTCCATTGGTTTTCTCTGGTCCTCTTGGATTTGTGATTTGATGTGTATCATTAATTTTAAGAAATTTTTAGCCATTGTTTTCTTCAAATACTTCTTCCATACCATTGTCTCTCTGTTCTATTTTTCTTTCTTTCTTTCTTTTTCTTTTTTTTCTTTTTCTATGTACTATTTTTTAAACTTTTATTTGGGTGATACTAGTCAATAACATTTTATAATTTTTATGTGTACAGTTCTATAATACATCATCTGTATATTCCATTGTGTACTCACCACCCAAAGTCTGATCTCCTTCCATCACCATATACTTGACCTTTAAATTCAAATTACACATATATTAGACCGAGAATGTCCACTAACTTTGGGAAAATCTTTCCTGATATTTTTTCACACTTTTCTCTTTGAATAATTTCTACTGACTTATCTTCAAGTTTATTGAATCTTTTCTTAACTATGTTTAGGGTACAGATGAGTACATCCAAAAAAATTTTTCATTTTTAAAAATCTGCTTATTAATATTATATCTAGAATTTCCATCTTATTTTTGCTTAAAAATTTTATCTTTCTGGTGGAATTGCCCATTTGAATCTGCATATTGACCACCTTTTCCAGTAGAACATGTAACACATAGTTGATAATAGTATTTTATATTCTTTTTCAGACAGTTTCTAAAATATTACCATAATTAAATTAAGTATGGTTTTGTAGATTGCCTTGTCTCTTTGGAGTTTGTCTTTCCTTGCCTTTCCATATGTCTTTGATTTTCTTGGTTCCAGACATCCTATTTAGGATAGTAGAAATAAGTTTAGATGCTTTTATGTCGGATAATGGACATAGCTTTACCTTTGAAAGGGCTTCATTGTGGGAGTTTGAGGTAGAAATTAGTCTAAGCCTGAGGTTTGTGGTTGCAGTGGTTACCATCATTATGGCCTGGGTTCAATATCTGTGTTTTTGTTGTTGTTTTGTTTTGTTTTTATTTTTTGCTTTTTAAAATGAATCATTATTTGTCAAGTTTTCTTATTCATAAAAGTGAAAAAATGCAATTGTTTTCATTGGCAAGAATGTGGTTGATAATTCACAGAATTATTTTCTTTCTTCTTAACAGATTTTGGTAAAGAACTGGTGTTCTTGAAATGGAAAAGAATACTAATTGGCATGAATAAAAATACTGGAAATATGGCTTCAAGCTTAAGTTTTAGTAAACATATTGATTTAAATAAGGAAGGACAAACTGAAAGCATTCCTTCCATGTTAGATGTTTAGTTATTTATTTGTTGTAAATACATTTAAAGAGTCTTCATAAAGTAGGCTTTAAAAAAGAATAATCATTACAGAATAAGTAAAATGGAGAATATATATTATAGATTCTATTAACTTAAATTATTATTAAATTTGGTTACATAATCTGTACAAATATTTTTACTGTGCTCAAATTGAACATAAGATATCTCGATAGTATCAAATGGGACTACATCAAATTTTAACACTTTGTACATCAAAGGCAACATTATAAAAGAATAAAAAAGCAATGTAAGAATGGGAGAACAACAACAACAAAAAGAATGAGAGAACACATTTTAAATAGTTACATATTTGATAAGGGACTAATACCCAGAATATATAAATAATATCTATAACTCACTAGAAAAACAATAACCACATTTTGAAAAGGGCAAAGAACTTGAATACACATATCTCCAGGGAAGATATACAAATAGCTAAAAGCTTATGAATACATGCTCAATGCCATTAATCATTAGAGAATTGTAAATCAAAATCACAATGATATCACCTCATACCCAGTAGGATGACCCCTGTAAAAGAAAAAAAAAGAAGAAGAAGAAAAAGTGCTGGCCAGGATGTGGAGAAATTGGAACAGTTGTGCATTACTAATCAGAATGTAAAATGGTTAACTGTTACAGAAAATGATGTTTTTCAAGAAATCAAAAGTAATATCCAGCGATGTTATTTCCATGTATATAATTACAATAATTGAAAGCAGATTCTTAAAGAGATATTTATATACCCATACAGACCATTAGGAATTCCAGTTAACTCCACCACTAAAATACATCTTAGACCAACACATTTCTCATCACCTTCACTTCTACTACCATGGTCATGTCTTCATCATTTAAGGCATCTGTCCCAGCCTCCATCTCACACAGTTACCTGAGGTATGAATGTATGTCTGTATATATGTAGGTATGTATTTATTTATTTTGGGGGGATGTAAAGATGGCTGGAAGTAACAACTAAAAAATTTCACATTAGCGAGTGTTAAAATATCTACTCTTATTTATCTTATGTGATACATACTCTTATGGTATGCATTACATAAGACTAAGGGAAGACAACATATAAGTTTTTTTTTATGAACTTAGTTGCTAAAATCCTCAACAAAATATTAGAAAACTGGATTTAGCAATACATTAAAAAGATCATACAACATGACCAAGTGGGATTTAGTCTGGGAATACAAAGTTGGTACAATATCCACTAATCTATAAATGTGATATACCACATAAACTGATGGATGAAAATTATATGATCATTTATGAAAAAAAAAAACACATTTTATAAAATCCAGCAATGATATTCTATAAACTCTCAGCAATGTGAAAATAAAGGTAACATACCTCAATATATTAAATTTAATATATGACAAATCCACAATCAATGTCATACTCAATGGGCAAACACTAAAATTATTCCCCTTAAGGTCAGGAATAAGACAGGATGTCCACTTTCACCAATGTTACTCAGCATAGTATTGGAAGTCTTAGCCACAGCAGTAAACAAGAAGAGGAAATGAAAGCCATCAAAATTGGAAAGGAAGAAGTAAATCTGTCATTTTTTGTAGATGACATGATAGTGTATATAGAGAACCCTAAATATTCTACCCCAAAAATTCTAGAACTGATAAATGAATTCAATAAAGTAACAGGAAACAGAATATATACCAAAAATTCAATTGATTAATATACACCAATAATGAACTATTAGAAAAAGAAATTAAGAAAACATCTAATTTTCAACTGCATCAAAAAATAAAATACCTTGAGCCCTGGCTGGATGGTTCAATTGATTGGAGTGTAGTCCCATACACAAAAATATTGTGGCTTTGATTCCCAGTCTGGGCACATATGTGAGACAACTGAATGATGTTTCTCTCTCATGTTGATATTTCTCTCTCTCTCTCTCTAAATATTAATAAACACATAGTCAGAGGTGAGGATTAAATAAAATAAAATACCTTGGAAAAAGCTTAAAGAAGTATTTATACAGAAAAATATAAGACGTTGAACAAAAAAATTGAAGAAGATACAAATAATGGACATCTTTGTTGGGTTAATTTGCATATTTGTTCCTGATTGGCTGGTGGGCATAGCTTGTGGGCATAGAAGAGGTATGGTCGATTTGCATGTTTCTCTTTTATTAGTGTAGATTACTCTCTTTCTAATTCTGGATCAAGACACAATTAATTTTACAGTACAGAATCCTGGCTAAGTGAAAATATGATAACTGGGAGGAGAAATTTGAACTAGTCTCTTGTTTGTTTCTTTATTTATTTTTGTCCTAGTACATCTTTCATATATTAGTCCTAGATAGTCTGGTGTTAAAATATTTGGCACATTCTCAAATATCTCTACACCCTTTTTAAGGAGATCATTTGTCATGCTGATATTTCAAAAATATTTTTAATAAAATGATGCTTATGCATCATTTGTTATGTGTTATAGAGTATGCACTCTATAACACATAACAAATTGTTTCATCTTGTAAGACTAGCCTACCAAACAACCACTTAAAAATATTATATTGACTTCTTTCTAATCAGTTTTTCTAATATTGTTAGAGCTATGAAGAAAGTCACTGCACAGGGGTGGACAAAGGTAGGTATACAGTTTCTCATATGGCAAAAGATAACAATACAAACAAATAATACAATAATGAATAAATAAATAATATTTCATAACTGTAAACTTACTTCTGCCCACTCATGTATTGTTTATACTGCTTTTGTTTAATGCCAAAACAAACTCTTTAAGATTTTTTTAAATTGTTTTATATATTAGAGATGGAAAAATTAATTTTTTATTATTTTAATTCTATTTAGTTTTTATATATGGACCAAAATTATAATGTGAAATTAAAAGAGAAACTTGCAAACAAACCTCTTAAATTATCTTTTGCAATCTCAGTTATATTCCTGAAGAAATAGGTGATTGCAAAGTTGTGTATAAATCTTTTCTCATACTTATGAAGGTGAATGATAAAAAGAAGAATCTTGCAGATTATAGTACTTAAAATTGAAATTTCTTTTTTAAAATATTCATTTTAAAATTATGAATAGAAACTACTATAATATTGTTTAAATTTTTATAAAATTAATAACTATTCTTATTTTTATGCATTTCTACATTGTGAAGGGTTACACATGAATACATTTTTCTGTTAGTCACATCTTTCCCCTGCAGTTCTACTACAAACACACAACTAAGGACAGTGTTGATAACAGAAGGTTGAACAGATGGCCATTTTCAATTTTATTTTTTCAGAAAATGAAAGAGCTTTCTTTGTTGCTAACCTCTGAAGTTGACTCAAAAAGATGCTTACCATGACAGACAAAAAAAGAAAGAAAGAAAATAACATATTAACTACTCAAGAAGCATTGTATTTTCTGATAGAAATTTTCTCCAATTGCTTGAATCAAAAGAAAAATTAAACCAACTTTATATAAATTTTCAGAAACCTGCCTTTGGCTTAGAAAAAATATTTCTTTTTCACATATGGCACTTAAGGGGGGAAAAATTCACAAATGGAAAAAATAAGGACATTTGGAAAAGGGCAGACAAAAAAATGATGTCTAGAATATGAAATATTAGATTTAGTTTTCTTTTTCAACATGTAATAATTTATGGGAAATATAAATCTATCCTAAAGAATATTGGATTTATACTTGCTGAAATCAAGGTTTTACAAGGTTGGGAAAGAGTATTAAGCATGCAGTCTTTGGAAGCTCATTCAGTGCATAAGAATAGGCCTTGGGCCTGAACACTTTTTAACCAAGAGACAAAGAACCCACACTGCCTGTATTGATTTGTATGGGGATATCTTTCTCTGTTTTGGGTTCAATGAATGCTCTTTGACTCTGTTTGGAGCATGTGCACCATATGGTACCTGGCCAACTCCATGGTTATATTTGTCTTTGGGTGGAGAAGACAGGGTCATTCTACTTAAGCACAAGAGATTTGCATAGATAAATTGCCTTGTGTGGCTTACAGGAAAAGATGCCCTGGCTCTGGGGGTTTAACACCTATTATTGAAGCTGAACTCCCTCTATCTCTTCTTTACATGAGCAAAGCTTTGATTATTCTTGAAGAATTTGATATTAAAGTGTAATGGATAGAAGTGTTTAGAGTCTTTCCCTGGAATTTGTACTATGCTCAACTTGTAAATTTTATTCTCATTCTTCTTCTTTTTAAAAAAAAAATATTTTTATTGAATTCAGAGAGGAAGTGAGAGGGAGAGGGTAATAAAAACATCAACGATGAGAGAGAAACATTGATCAGCTGCCTCATACATATCCCCTGCTGGGGATTGAACCCACAACCCAGGAATTTGCCTTGACTGGTAATGGAACCATGAACTCCTGGTTCATAGGTTGCTCCTCAACCATTGAACGATAGCAGCTAGGTATTATTTTTCTTTCTTTTTTTAAGTTTGTTTTATTATCATTTTGTGTTAAATCAGAGGTTAACATGCACAGATTTTATATGTAAAATTTAATTCCATTCCTTTGAAAATTGGTTAGTATTGCTTATGATAGATAAAATATAATGAAATCAAACATGATAGTTAGGGTGAGAACACTTTTGTCAACAGATTATATATGGTACTCTGAGTAGAAGCATAAAACAGGATGAATGTAAGTGATACTCCAAAATAATTCAGTCATGAGGTATGAACACTACTGTTATGTGAAATAAATAATTGGGTAGTTAAGATCCAAGTGTAATGCAAAGAACCGAGAAAACTGTTAGGCTCTGTATTTGGGCAATGGCCAGGTGAAGAGGCAATGGGATATGGTGTTTAAAGACCATGGTCACTTGGTTGGGGTTCAAGTTCATACCCTGACTTTCCCCCTTAATAGTTATAATGCTCTGAGTCAGCTACTAAGTGGTTAGTTTATACCTGGTGGGATTTTCCTAGAATTAAAGGGGAAAATGCACATCTAAGGTATTTGCCTCCTATTTTTGCTTCACAATGAGAACTCAGTATATGCAAGCAGCTATAATAATGTTGTTTCCCTCAATAAAATTCTGTAATTTAAAAATAGAATAATTTTTATACAAAATATAAGCAGGGAAGAATAAAGGTTGTGAGAGCTTAGGTGACTTGAAGAAGATTATTCCTTTCTTGTGTGTTTATTATGGTAAATAAGTGGACAACATATCTAAGGTAATAGGTCTATTTTTTAACAGCTAAATTGAGGTCTAATTTTGTTGTTGCATAAAACAAGTACAGGAGAAACATTTATAGTATGAGTTGAGATTTCTAGCAATCAGGTTAAAGGCATATTAAATGTTCAAGAAAAAAAGCAGTTAGTATTATTCTTACTACCATGCTGGAGGTGCCAGATAGCTATCATTTGTACAGCTGTTCTACTATATGTTTCTCCCTAACACCGGAGCAGGAAGACTGCAAACTACCTCTCTCAGATCCCAAGTCCTATATTCTTTCCATAGAATTACTTATGGTAGAAGGATGAGGCTATGGAAGCTATTTTCAGAACAAAAAGTACTGCACTTAAATGGCCTCACAAGTAGCAATAGCAACCACAGTGGCCAGCAAGTATTGCTAGCCTGAGTGTAATAGCAGCTCAAGCAGTTTTTACCCGTTGAATATATCTTTCCCTTTTCACTTTTTCAGTCCTTCAATCAAGATTCCTCCAAGGATGTCTTACATTCACAGTATAAAATTCCTTTTCCTCTAAAAGGCTTGCTTTTCTTTAAGACTACTTAGTAGACAACACATTTATCGATAATAACCATAAGTAATAACAGATATGAAATCCAAGAACCTTAGATATAATCTGACATTCAAATAAGAACTTCATAACTGTTACTTGAATCACTGAATTGCCACCATTCATTATCAGCTGTTTATTTGATATAATTGCTAGACTTTAGCACTAAAAATTATTTATGGTAGTCGTAAACTTGTGATAGTGTAGCTAACAATGGTCAGAATCACATTAAATTATTTCAAAGTTCATTGCTGGTTAAAATTTTCTTTATTTTTTTCAATCAGAAGTGTTTTATTAAAAACAAAACAAAAATAAAATTTCCATTTTTAAATAACTCATTTGGCCTTTGCAATGATTAAAATATAAGGGAACCAAGATTAATAAATATGAAACTATATGATTTGAGAGGATTTCATTAGTTCTAAGTGGTTCTCTTCATGCAGTACATATATTATTAAAGCTGATAGAAGCAAAGTTTATTCATTAAATTAAATATTTTGTAAAATAGATTCTGATACTTTAGATATTTAAAATTGCCGTCACATTTTATATCATTAAGTAGTCTCATTTTCATAAAAACACACTAGAAGGGATTTCCATTAGCTAGATAGGCATAAAATATTCATTTATTTAACATTTAAATGAATATTTTATGTACATTTATATATACACATATGTGTATATTGACATACACATACAAATGCATAGAAAGAGTATGTTTTATTATACCAGTTTTGTCTATTTCAGTTATTTTATTTTATTCATTTATTTTTTTAATTTAATTTTTGGGGTGACTGGTTCATAAAACCATACAAGTTTCAAGTATATAACTCAACATAACATTATTTGCACACTGCATTGTGTGCCCATTGACCAAAGCAAAATCTCTTTCCATCTTCCTCCAACTATTCCCACCCTCCTCTCCCTCTATTACCTCACTGTTGTCTATGTCTATGATAACATGTAATATACATGAGTATGTGTGTATTTAATCTCTTCACCTTATTTCATCCAGTTCCCCACTCCCCTCACCTCTGAAGGTTGTCAGTCTGTTCCACATATCCATGT
The DNA here is from genome assembly GCF_964339955.1 of Pipistrellus hanaki. Classification (NCBI taxonomy): domain Eukaryota; kingdom Metazoa; phylum Chordata; class Mammalia; order Chiroptera; family Vespertilionidae; genus Pipistrellus; species Pipistrellus hanaki. The sequence continues at coordinate 43,599,365 of NC_140505.1, forward strand.
CTCTGCTTCCATTTTGTTAATCAGTTGGTATTGGTCATCAGAGTCCACATATAAGTGAGATCATATAGTATTTATCATTCTCTAACTGGCTTACTTTACTTCCCATAATAATCTCCAGGTCCATCCATGTTGTCTCAAAAGGTAAGATATCCTCTTTATACAGTTGAGTAGTATTCCATTGTGCCTTACAGGACACTTACTACATAAGACTACTCTCCTACTAAACTGGGAAATGTACAATGCTACATAATGCATAGGAAGAAACACAGGGAGGCATGAAAAATGTGAGACAAAGAAATGTCTCAATGAGAGAACAGAACACAACTTCCGAAAAAAAAAACAAAAAAAAACAAACCTTTTACCAAAAGAATCCATAAATAACATCCGATAGGCAAGCAATCTACCAGATACTGAATTTATAACACTGGATGCTCATTGAACTTAGAGGAAGAGAAAGTCAATAAAAAGATAGAAAACATAAAATAGAGATAGAAAACGTAAGAATGAACCAGTCATAAATCAAGAATATAATAACTGAAGTGAAGGATAATATTTGAATATTTACACAGAATACTTTTGAACCTCATACAAAAAAATAAAGAATATGGTGCCATTTGAAAAGTTATTATAATGATAAAAGTTTTATAAATCTAAATAAAATTATTATTAATATCAAGTCTGTTGCAATGAATTCAGTTTTTTAACCAACAAATATGCTAATAAACATAATTGTCTGCTGTTATGAAGAGTATGCGTAGTTGTAATGTTAATTGTTTTAAATGTAGAAATTTGAAAAACAATCCCATCTACATAAAACATAATAGAAATTTCCACATTCCATAAGGCATACAATAGCTGCGAGTCTTTTTTAGAATGTGGTATAGTACATAATGGCCAAAACTAGTTACGTTACTTCTACTTTCTCAGCATTGCATTTATTCAGTAGATAGACTGGTAATTAGGAACATAATTGTTTATTTGATTGGATAATATAGGCTATGTCCACTTAATATAGTGCTCTATCCCAGATAGAACTTTTAGTAAAACACCTGGGAAATGTGCATCCTCTTAACAAAAGAATCCATAAATAACATACAATAGGCAATTGTATGCAGACTGATTATCACAGTTTGATTCAGTGGCTATATATGATTTTAATGGTTTTGCTGCCAGATGTGCTCACAACAGCCATAATGTACACTGCTTCACTGAATGCCCAAGACAGTTTTATTCTGGAAATGTAATAGAGTACTATTAAAAAGGCAGAACAAAATAGAACAATAGTAGTCATTCAGTAAATTGAAGATATTGTGCAAGCAGGGCCATAGTGGCCTTGTATCTCCCATGCTTAGCATAGTGCTTTTCACATTCTAGTTAAATCCATGTTTAAAAAACAAAACAAAAAAAAAACCATAAATTTTAATTTAGGTAAATAATTTAATGTAATATTTTTATCATATTTTTATTATTAAGAATATTTCCATGAGGCAGCTCTGTCTATGGAGCATGCCCACATCTTTCCTCACCCTCTTTCCCCAAGTTCATTTCCTCTCTCTCCTAACCTTCAAAGGCCCTTCTTTCCCCCCTGTAGCTTGTTTGTAGCTTGTTTCCTGACACCATTTCTTCTTCTTTTTTTTTTTTTAATATATTTTATTGATTTTGTACAGAGAGGAAGGGAGAGAGATAGAGAGTTAGAAACATCAATGAGAGAGAGTCATCGATCAGCTGCCTCTTGCACACCCCCTACTGGGGATGTGCCCGCAACCAAGGTACATGCCCTTGACCGGAATCGAACCCAGGACCCTTCAGTCCCCAAGCCAATGCTTTATCCATTGAGCCAAACTGGTCCCGGCCTGACACCATTTCTTCTATGAGTCACTTATACCTCTGTGACTTTCTAAACAAACTTTCTTGTGTAGTTTGAAAAAAAAAACAACAACAACAAAAAGACTATATCCATTAAAGGGTTTTAGAGACAGGAGATGCAGTTAGGGAAAAGAAGGGAGACCGATGCATACCTGATGGGTAGAGACAAGGCCAAGCCTCCAGATTGTTTACAAGAATGGTGCAAGATAATGGGAAGGAGTGGGGCCACTGGGTGAGCTTTGAAAGTGATACTAAGCAAGGAAAAGGGGGAAAGTGGACAATTAGGAAAGCATGGGAACATAAAATAAGGAAGGCTCCAATTAGAAAGTAGGATGGACAAACAAAGAAGCTACCAGCATTTATACTCATAGACAAAGAGACTCACTGGACTGTTGTTTTCCTATTTAGAGAGAGAGGACTTTTTCCCATTTTGGGGACCTCTCCTCAAGGTGCTCCCTTTGGAGGACCCCTTCTCATGGGGAGTTTGTATACACATACAATGAACTTCCACACTTTTGCTTAAAATCTTTTAATTTGCAAATTTATACTTCAAACTATGTGAGACAAAAACATGCAAGGAGAGTCCCAGCTTGCCATTTGGAGTATCACCATGAAATACCAAATGTCTATATTTTTTTGTTAAGGGTGTTGTAAATTATTTTCTTATACATTAACTTGATTTGACCTGATAAGTGTTTGCATATAATTTCAAGGAATTGGAATAATTTAGCAAGAATGTTATATTGGGGGGAAATCATGATAATGTCTTCTAAATAAAGATTGAAATTATTATTATTTTCTATTATTCTGTAGCTAAGTTTTTATCTCATGTATTAATTAAGCAAAAACTGAAAATTAGTAATATGTTTTAAAGGTCATATTGTATACATTCATTAAATAAAATTGCCTTTATTGAGACATGTATTTTTAAGTACACACATTGAGTAGTCAAATATAATGTTATGTATTTGAAATAAATTTTATCTCTCTGAAGACAACCCAGTAGAAAACATTAATATGTTACATGTATTATATATAATACATAAATATATTTCCCATGAAATCTAGTCATCAAAATCCCCAAAATATATAGAGAAAAATGTACTTATACATGTTTTAAAACAATGTAAATTCCAATTAATAATAGAAATTTCAACTGAATTGGTTGGGCAAGAGATGATGTTGTAGATTATTTGCAAAAATGATCCTATGTGTGCTGCTTTGCAATGTGATTTGGCTTCCCCTCTCATCAATGGTAGAGATTATTTCCTCATTCATGTATTCTGGATTGACCTTATGACTTGTCTTGATAAATGGAATGTGGAAGAAGTGAGGTTTCCTAAGTTCAAAACCACGGCTTCAAAAAGCTTTTTGGCTTCCAATTTGCCCTCTTGGAACACAATCCTAATGTGACCATTTAAAGAAGTGCAGTCTAGCCTACTGAAGGATTTGAAGTTCACGGAGAACTGAGGTTTGCAAGCCAACAGACAGTGCCACTTCCAGGCATGTGAGTGAGACCATCTTGCATCATCAATTTCAAGTCTCAGAGCACTATATAGATCCATAGTCATGAATAATTTGAGAGAAGATTAGCAGACATAGTGCCCAGCTAACCTAAGCTCAAATTTTGAATGACCAGCAACTAGTTTTAACATACTAAGTTTGAGGACAATTTGTTACACCAATAGATAACTAATACAGAGGGTTTTTTGAGGAAGAAATGTCTTCTAAAATTGGCAATACTTGACAAAGTAGTGTGGAAAGTTACTAAGGACAGAGGGGAGACCAGAAATCTCAAAGATACTGTGGGTTGTATATTGGAAGCTGCAAGCATTTTATTAATTCTGGAGCAAAACCAGGTGTGTGAAGAAGCATGGCCCTGGAGTTTGGCAGAGACTTTATATGCTTTACAATATTTTGGATTTTATAAAGAAGTGGATAAGCATAATTGAAATATATTAAAGCATGGGTATAATATTGTTTTACCGTTTAATTGAACAGTCCAGTAACTAAGCTTGCATTCTTTAAGAAAGAATATTGGCTAGTGGGACAAATAGTTCATGCTTTTCAAGGGGTTATAGGGAAGTAAAATAGGGGTTAATAATAATAAGCTGTTGAAAGAGAAGAGAAATTTAAAATTCAACCAAGGAGTAGTTCAGTTGGTATGAAAGACATTTCATATGTGAAAAATAATTATAACTATAAACTGCATAAAATTGTACAGTATTCTCATTTTGAAAGAAAATATTAAATGAAAGACCAGAGGCCATATCACATTTCTTATAGAAAATAAAGTAATAAATTAAAATAAGATAAACAAAAGCATACAATAAGTTTAATTTGTTAATGTTTTGAAATACAGATAACTCAGTGAAAAAGGAAATGTGATATCATATCAAAACTAATAATCTGAAAGTCTTAATTTCCTGTTTAAACAGGTGGTAGACTTTGTCATTTAATGAAGAACAATGTTACCACAAAAGGAAAAATATATAAAAATCACCAGGAGAAAAAGCAAGTAGATATTGAATTTTTTCTATTAAGTAGACAGAGCTCTGTGCAATTTTTCTTTGTAAATAAAGAGCTGAAAAGGGAGCATCGAATATGATCATCCTGATCTACACACAAATGTAAAATAAAGGATGTTGAGATACATTCGAAGGGATTAAAAATTGCAGCACATTATAAGTAAATGTAACAACCTGGAGTCTGTGGTGTTTGTCAGACATATTTGTAATATCTAATATTAAATATGTGTTATCACTACCTGAAATGGGGAAAAGAGCATATTTTTCAGTAAATATTCTAAAATGCATTGTTCTTCCTATTTTCATGCACTCAATCAAGTAAAATCAAGGAATAGACATAATTACTCTCCATAAGTGGGTTTTCATTTTGTGTTGTCAGAATATTGTCAGGTTCTGAGTATAGCTGACATCTCTTGTATGGATATTAACATGAATCTCTGAACAAACATCTCTTTCTTGATGTGGTCTGACACATTTAAACAAGTAGAAACTAATTATGAATAAAATCATTTTATTCATAACAAAAAATATAAAATGTATTATCTCTTCGTGATGGATTTTACCATAGTATTTCATTTGAAAACAAAATAAGATTTCAGGATGAGTTTTCTTTATTGATTTTTAGAGAGAGAAAAAGAGAGAGGGATAGAGAAATAGAAACATTGATGAGAGAAAAACATCATTGATTGGCTCCCTCCTTCATGCCCCTTACTTGGAATCAAGCTTGTAACCCAGGCATGTGCCCATACCAGGAACTGAACCAGTGACCTCTTGGCTAAACCACTGAGCCACATTGGCACCCAAGTTTTATTTTGTTTTGTTTTGTTTTTTAAATTAAACTAGATGTCCGATACATAAAGATTCGTGCAAGAATGGGCTTTCCTTCCCCTGGCTACCAGCACCACCTTCGATCTGGCCCAGATCCGCCTTTGTGCCTTCCCATGCTGCCCAGAGGCCTGGAGGAGCTGGAACGGTGTGGAACTCCTGTGTCATCATTTCGGCAATGCAAGCATTCCACCCCACTGCTCACTCAGCACCTGAATATGCAAATTAGCCCACCATTTTTGTTGGATTAATTTGCATTCTCACTCCTGATTGGCTGGTGGGCGTCAAGAAGGTACAGTCAATTTGCATCTTTCTCTTTTATTACTATAGATAGTAAGTCAGTTTTCTCTTATCCTGATTTCTCAGGTTGGCTATAAGAGACTTATGGAAATGATTTATACAAGTGAGAATTTTTTTTATAAAAGGTGTAGATAATGAAAAATTCTTCCAAAATACACCCCCCCCCCAAAAAAAAAACCAAACAAACAAACAAAAAAAACCCACCATGGGTATAACCTATATGTATTTCTTCTAGTTTAAACACTTTAACTCAGAATCCCTGAAAATATGAATAAAAAATGAACTGTTTCTTACAAGAAAGAGCCAACATAATGAAGTGGGCTTCAATATTGAACTAGGTTTTAGAATAGCTGCATTATCTTCTTGACTCCAACTTGATAAGAGATTGAGCAGCTAATTTAATCATTTTAATTGTGAGCTTCCTTTGAGATAAACATTATTAAGACTACCTATATGATGTGCTTTCCGGGGGGGGAGGGGGGGGGAAAGAAATGCAAACTTCCCTGAAGAACAATTCCATGCTGATGCAGCCTCAGGAATTGAAAAGCAAGTTATGGGTTCAATGCTATTTGTGAGAGGGCAACACCCGAATGCATTATCATCAAATAAAACATTTCTTCTAATACGTGCTCAGTTTATTCAGTCATACTTATGAATATTAAGATAAACGCCTGGCAAAAACTCCTGAGTTTAGTATATAAAGAGATTCACAGAATGAAACACTGATTATAGATCCAAATTGAACTGCTGGAGTTAGGATCGGAGTGTGTGTGTGTATAGAAAGAAAAAGAAAATTGCTGCAAAGAAACTCAGTTCTACATAATTAGGTTTTTATAACTTAAAGACAGGATGCTTGAACTCTATCTCTTTATTCACTGTTTTTCTTAATGTCTGCCCCAAGATATGTTGTCTCTATCTGTCTTTTCCCCTCTACATAGACACACACACACACACACACACACACACACACACACACACACACACTACTATTTTAAGTAGGAAGAATTTAGAAAAAGACACAAAATATAAGTAAAAATCAAAAATAAAAATACTTTTTTGAGGTATATGTCAGAAGATGAAAAAAATTATCCTTCAAACCTGCTTCAATCCTTTTTGTAAATATAATGATTAATCAAGTTGTAATGAATATTGCTCAATAAATATTCCTTAAAATGGAAATTTTCTAAAATTACTCTTAACCAGCTGGTGTTACTCAGTGGTTGAGCAGTGATCCATGAACCAGGAGGTCACAGCTCAATTCCTGGTCAAGGCACCTGCCTAGGTTGCAGGCTTCATCCCAGTAGAGGGCAAGCAGGAGGCAGCTGATCAGTGATTCTCTCATCTCATGTTTTCATCTCTTTCTCCTTCCCCCTTCCTCTCCCTAAAATTAGTGAAAAAACAAATTTAAAAATACTTTTAATGTTATTACATGCATTGTTTTTATAGTCTTAAATTTATTCCTTTAATACTCTCTTCATGCAGCAATAAGATTTACTTCATGAAGATAAGATAATGAAGGTGCATTTGAGATAAAATAAGTATATTGACTGACACCTCCCATGACATTCCTCATTAATATTATTGTTAAACTAGAGATTTGTCATTATTTTCTTTGCTCTTTAGGAGATATAACATGGATTTATTTTAAACAGAGATATCAGCACAATGAATTTCTTTCTCCTGACATACTAGATATTATACCTGGATCAAGCTGTAGCATCAGTGAGCTGAATAGTTGAATAAGGTTATTTGCCCTTTTATAAAATCTATCATATGATTTGCTCTATTGTTTTTATACAAATGAATCATTAAGGCCTGCTTCATTTCAAATATATCCTGGAATGAGCTAGCTGTAAGAACTAAGGGCAAGAAAAATTATTTTCATTACATCCTCATTAGTCCACAGAAATTATATGAATTTTATGGGCTTACCTTTTCTGTAGTTTTCTCTCCCCTCCCACTTCAACAAGCTGTTGTTCTTAATTCATTTTTAATCTGTTGCATTACATACAATCTGTTGCATTATGCATACACCTATTTACTTATAAGCTATTTATAAAAGATAAATATCTGTAACTGTATTTATAAATAATTTTAAACAAGTAATAATGAAATATATAACAATAGTGTTATCATATCATATATATTAATGTATAATTTTCATTTAGAATATCATAAGGAAATTTCAATTATGATATAATTTAGATATATATAACTTTTTAGAAAAATACATTTTATTGATTTTTTACAGAGAGGAAGGGAGATGGATAGAGTTAGAAACATTGATAAGTTGCCTCCTGCACACCCCCGACTGGAGATGTGCCTATCACCAAGGTATATGCCCTGGACCAGAATCTAACCTGTGACCCTTCAGTCCGCAAGCTGACACTCTATCCACTGAACCAAACCAGTTAGGGTGGATATATGTAACGATTGACACCCAAATCTACCATCAAATCTGTACCACAGTTAATTGTTTCTGACCAGTAAAAACATCTTTCAGACTTCATACCATGCTCATTGCTGGTTAGTGCAGCTGTGGCAGCAGCAGCACAGCAGGGGCTGAGATGAGCAGGAGCGGCACGGTGCCGGGCCAGGGCTCAGGCTCCTTCCCGGCCATCTGCCACTGGTGCACTCCTGCATTCCTCAGGGGATGTTGGACTGCCAGTTCCAGCCAATCCCCCGGCCATGCTGAGGGACCCTGCTGGTGCAAGAATCATGGACAGGGCCTCTAGTTTAATCATATTTTCCCAATTTAAAAAAATGTCATTCATAAGATTCCCCCCACAGAAGGGTAATATGGATAAAGTGAAGCTGTTCCTCTTACCCTCTCCAATGTGTCCAAACTCAGATTTTCTTTTTCCCTCACCAGTGTGCTGGAAACTGTTCAGAACACCTGCATTCCCACAAAAGTACTTTTTCCACAGCTGATTGTCAGAATTGGTGTACTTTGGGGTACATTGACAAACTTTTATTTGACAATTTTGCTAATGTCGCTTTGTAAGTATGTGTGATTTATCTCTCTTTTATATCCTGCTTGTTATGCTCATTAAATGTATTTATTGATGTTCTTAAGACATTACATGTATATGTGTTAAATTTATTGTTTTTTCTTGTTTCTAATTTAAATAATTATTCTTTAATTCAATAATTAATTTACCCTTTAAGTGTGTTGCACTGTATACATTTAATATAACAGTAGTGAGTGAATTGATTAAATGAATGAATGACCTGACATACTATTTTACTTACTCTAGTGCATATTTCTTAGAATATTTATCATTATATATGAATATGATAATTTTTCATAGAATTTTATATATACATATTAATTTTAAAAAATCATATATTTATATATACACTCATTCAATATTACATTACTTTTGTCAAGGAAATTGCCTAGTAAGTAAAATCTAACCAATAAATATTGGTTGAGTTATATTTTTTAATTTTTCATTTATTTATATTTTAAATGTTACAATCAATAGCAAAAGAATGGATGTAGTTTATTTTTTACAGAGAGGAAGAGGGAGGGATAGAGAGTTAGGATAGAGAGTTGGAAACATCAATGAGAGAGAATTATCGATCAGCTGCCTCTTGCACACCCCCTACTGAGGATGTGCCCGCAACCAAGGTACATGCCCTTGACCGGAATCTAACCCGGGACCTTTCAGTCTGCAGGCTGACACACTATCCACTGAGCCAAACCAATTTTGGCTGGATGCAGTTTATTAATCATATGCCCTTGCTTATGATTTTTTCTTATGGAGATATGTTAAAAGACCAGTTACAAATATGTCTTTTCTTTGGCTTATACTAGTATTTCTACTAACATAGCACTTTCAATATATAATAACTAGTGTATGATTATTAGTAACTTATTCTTTTGCTATTATTATTTTCTAATAGCTACTTAATTTTTTGCTTAGAAAATGTTTCTTTCTTCTTGTTATTAGGAAAACCCATCTCATGTCAATTCCCCATCTTAATCATGGACCTGTAATCAAGAGTTCTTTCCTAGTAATGTAAATCCCCAGTACAGATGCCCAGCAATACAGTTTTAATAGAGTTCTGTTCATCTACCTGATGGCAGTGCCCTAGTGACCTGCTTTCCAACAGTAAAAGTTATGCACTACCATCAACAAAAAATTATGAGAACATACCCCATAAACATGTACATTTATTTGTAAATTTATACATTTTAACCCATTCATAAAGAAGAAGCAAGGGTTACATTTCCTAAGTCTCATTAAAGTATTCATGATTACATATTAATTTTTTGAATGCTTGGGTACAACTTTTCTGTTTGCTTGTGATTAAGCTTTTTAATTTTTATTATAGCAATGTATACAAAAACAGGAAATAAGTGTTTATGCCAAAAGTTAAGGTAAATAATAGAATAAGACAAGAAATGTTGAAACAACTATTTTGACAGCAAATGATTGAATTAAAAATGTGCATTAGCTTACAAATGTATTCCACATCACATTAAGTATAGAAAGGTCTAAGATGTGTGTAGAAGGGAATGATGAATTTTGGTCAGGGTATAGATGCTGTTTTTATTTATGTAATTAGCTCTTTATATTTGACTAATTACTAAATGATGAAATGCACTTGCCATGATTGTCTACCTATAGTTAATTCTAAGTTAATTCTGCCACTAATTGAAAAGTACAGTCAAATATAGCTTCTCTCTACAGAATTGTAACAAAATACTGTATACTTACATACAGCTCTAACGTGCAAGAAAATGGAGCTATCAATACTTTATTTTGTTTATAATTGACTAGAGGCCTGGTGCACGAAATTCATGCATGGAGGGGGGATGATCCTCAGCCAGGCCTGCATGCTTTCCAATCTAGGACCCCTCAAGGATCTCTGACTGTTGGTTTAGGCCTGATCTCAGTGGGATCAGACCTAAACGGGCAGTCAGACATCTCTCTCACAATCCAGTACTGTTGGCTCCCAACTTCTTGCCTGCATGCCTGCCTGATTTCCTCTAACCCCTAATCACTCCACTGCCAGCCTGATTGATACCTAACTGCTCCCCTGCCAACCTGGCCACCCCCAACTGTCCTCTCCTGCTGGCCTGCTCACCCCTAACTATCCTTCCTTGCAGGTCTGGTTGCCCCCAACTGCCCTTCCCTGCTGGCCCAATCACTCCTAACTGCCCTCCCTTGCCAGCCTGGTCACCTCTAACTGTCCTCCCCTGCAGGCCTGGGTCCCCCACAATTGTCCTACCCTGCAGGCATGGTCTCCCCCAATTGCCCTTCCTTGAAGGCCTGGTCCCTCCCAACTGTCCTCCCATGCTGGCCATCTTGTGTTGGCCATCTTGTTTCCACATAGGGCAGCAATCTTGTGTATTGGAGTAATAGTCAATTTGCATATTACTCTTTTATTAGATAGGATTTATCCTTCAAAAATTATCAACAACAGGAAAGCAATTTAATTCAGTGTAGTCCATTAACACAGTTATATGTGAAACCCTTCAAAGAACAAAAGCCCTCAGTTTCTCACAATCTCAGACCACCACTGTCCATGGAGCTTTACAGTCTCTCGATGATATAATTAGAATTTATATTGCTTCATGGTTTAGGGAAGATACCTTTGGATCTACATGGTGCCATGTGGTTCTGAATGGTTTATCTGAATCTTCTGCTTTTCTGGTGTTGACCAGACCAGGTGCTCATGAAGTTAATGGTGGGGGTGAACTATGATTAGTTTCACTAAGCTTGGTCAGAGGGCAGTAATGCTTCCTGGTTGATCAAAACCAGTTTAATTGCTCTTAAGTTTGGGCTATCGTGCTCCTAAAACTGGTTCCCTTATGTTACCTTTGCTGAGGGCTTCTGCTTTCACACTCTGGAATACCACACAGCAGTTTTTCAGTTGTTTGTGGGATCTGTACATCACACAGAGATAGAGGGCAGTTCAGGAAAGCAGAACATTAATCCCTAAAATTGTACTCTGGTGTGACTGAAATGTTGGCTGGGCAGGAGCTTACAGTACATGTTATAAAAGTTAATTTGATAAATTTGAAGACTTTTTTTGTTATTATTTATTTTTGTCTCCCACATTAAGTTTCATTGCACAACTATCTAAAGAATGAGTGAGAAAGCTAAGGCAAGGGAGAAATGAAGTGGGGGAAAAAAATTAACCGAAACCAATTTGGCTCAGTGGATAGAGTGTCGGCCTGTGGACTGAAAGGTCTTGGGTTCGATTTCGGTTGAGGGCATGTGCCTTGGTTGCGGGCACATCCCCAGTGGCGGGTGTTCAGGAGGCAGCTGGTGGATGTCTCACTCTCATTGATGTTTCTAGCTCTCTATCTCTCTCCCTTCCTCTCTGTAAAAAATCAATAAAATATAGTTTTTAAAAATTCTTAGAAAACAAACTAAAAGAATGTCTATATTTAACCTGGTTGATGTCTCTTTCTCATCGATGTTTCTAGCTCTCTATCTCTCTCCTTTCCTCTCTGTAAAAAATCAATAAAATATATTTTAAAAAATTCTTAGAGAAGAAAATTAAAAGAATATCTATATTTAAAATTACTCTTCAATGAACAATAAAAGCATTTAGATAATCTATTGCCCTGAGGATTTTTAGTGGTTAATAATGTTAATCCATTTAATTGAGTTTATTGCAATTACTGAAAATACATGATTATATTACTGTTCTGTTTCTTAGGTGCACTTTAAAATAAAGCAAATTTTTTTTGGTCCATTTACTATACTTTACTAATATGGGGATTTAAAATTTCACACAGAGTAGTAGTTTCTCTAGATGCATTCAACCATTGTAAGGGATGGTTTAATGAAGTATATTCATTTGCAATTCAAAATTTTCTAAGTTGACATATACCAAACATATTACAGATAAACAGTGAAGTAAAAGTCATAGTTTGCTTTTCATTAGTTATCTACTGCTTTATAATTTTTGTTGGTAATTGATTATATATACACACAAGGCAGGCAAAAGTAGGCTTACATTTGTGAGTATGCAAAACAGAGCTTATTCTTGTATTATTATTTATTAATCACTGTATTATTTTCCATAGACAACTGTAAACATATTTTTGCCTCATCCTTTATATATTTTAGTTTGGTTATTTATGCCATTAATTAAATTGGAAGAAATTAGATGTTTAGGGATTAAAAATCTTTATTAATCAAATTATTATGATCATCAAATTAACAACTAAGAAAAAATGTGATTTGAGGGAAAATTTTAGAACTCTCATCTAGAAACCATTTTTATTGTAATTTACATATTTTAGGAATTGTATTGATAAGTTTCCAGCTTTCATTTGAAATGTAGGTATGACAGGAAGAGAGAAATATAAAATCTTTATATTTGACTAGTGGCGTGGTGCACAAATTTGTGAACATTGAAAGAAAATTAATTAGAAGAAATATTTTAATTTTACTATTCGCCTATTCTCTATAATGGAAGTGTCAACCAAATTCATGATCAAAACACATGCGTGTGTTTGGCACTAGCAAGAGCTTTATATGTATTGTACACGTGTGAGTCAACTTAGCCTTTTGTATATATAGAATAAAATTGCTTAATTAGACATGCTTTCTGATTTAGCTAAACTTTTCCCAGCCCAGTGAAGCACCCCAACTTCTCTTTCAAGTAATTGTGAGCAACACAGCAGTAAATATCAACACAAAGCAGATTATTATTGCAAATCACAGAGGCAGAACAAAGGGTAAAATATTTAACTGCAGCAGTGTTTGACTATATTCTGCACAGTGAGAAAACCTGAAGTCATTTTCAAGGTCCACCATTTATTCTTTTCAGTCAGGTGTAGTTTCTAAGCTTTCTATCTCCCCTTTTTCTGGCTAATGAAAAGAAAATAGGATTCCACCGAGTCTCTCATCTACCTACTCCAGGACTTCTGTGAGGATCAAATGAGATGAGGCATGGGAAAATGCTTTACAGACATTTGGTTCAAGTGTCAAATGTTTCTGGCTATAAAGTTAGTTGAGTTCCTGGGCTGAAGAAACTCTAAGGAGACTAGTGCTAGGGAGAAGAAACCGGGTATTGCTATGTGACATTATTTCCCTGCATCCACAGCCACTGTTTCCAGGCTGGGCTGGGCTGTGGGCTCCATTCTGTGCCATGGGATCTTGGCAGCATTAGCTGCGATTTGGTGGGCTGTCACTCTGGGGTGGTGGCAGGGCTTGTGTCCCCCTTGGGGGAAGCCAAATGGTGCTTTGTGGGCACCAGGTCCACAGTGACATTTGTCTGTGTGTGTCATGGCAGCTCCTGAATTGAGTATCTTCCCCCTGGTGTTCAGTGTGCATCATAGTGACAGTTGGAAGGTGGGAAGGACACTTAGCATATTATCCTTTTACATATATAGATTGTATTGTGCTGCTCATTGTGTATCAATTTAAAATATGTTTTACAACATAAGCCTACTAAGAGTGAAGGATTAAGGTAAGCAGGAAAAAAATTTATTTAAATGATATTTTTATACAATATCTGGGATAATCAAGTGGCCAAGAAGAATTACAAATAAGATAATTATATAAGTTATTTAGAAAATATGTAGAACAGAATTTAAGTACTTTAACTTAGTTTCACATAGTTTTTATTATTATTTGGTCATTATCTTAATCAGTAACTGACAAATTTAACATTAATTAGTCCTCATACAAAAACACAGGAACAAATAATTATCAAAAAGGCTAAGAAAATTGAATATCTGGCTTCATATTTACAAGTGTGAATTAGATGATTTGGTACTAATGTTCTCCTTGGATTCTGGCTCAGGATTGAAAATGCCAGCAGGCATTTATCCATTTGGCCTGGGTTGCTTGCTGCACTTTAAATTCCTTCACTTAACAGGAATCTTTAATATTCTCTACACTAACTCCAATTATTTACATTCTGAAACAATGGAAATACTGATATGCTCCACTATTCTACTGGATATTAATTCATTACACTTGTTATACATGTATTTCTCTAAAGAATTTTAAGGAAACAAAAAAAAATGAATTAATATATTTTTTAAACAAAATTTTTAAATTAAAAAAATCTATTTTTTTATTAGAAAATTGTATTCATGTGACTACTTTTGATTCATTGTCTACTTTTATCAAGGTCAAATATGATTTGTAATAATCGATGACTAATCATTCTAGCAATAGATTATGTTGAATAACTACAGTTAAATCCTTTTAAAATGGTTTTATATTTCTTCTAGAGGCCCGGCATATGAAATCGTGTGCTGTTAGGGTCCCTAGGCCTAGCCTGCTATCAGGGCCACGTTCTACCCATTTGCCAGTTCCCAGTTCTGCCCCACCACTGCCACCAATTGATTGGAGCCTGAGGGCTGAAGGAGGGACCAAGAGGTTTGCTTTCCACCTGTTCATTAGTGCCTGCTGCATCACTCATCCCCTGTTAGCCATCCATCCCCTGATCAATTGGAAACTGAGGGCCAGGGGAGGTACCAAGAGGTCTGCCTTCCATCCACTCGCCAGCTGCTGCTGCAATCAATTGATCAGAGCCTGGCTACCCTGATCGGGGTGTTGGAGGCAATGCAGCCCAGATCAGGCCAGTTTGCTATCTGCAGAGGGTGTCATAACAACTGGTTATTAGGTTGTTATGGTCATGATGGCATTACAGTCTCTGGCTTTTTATATATAAATATTATTAAACAGAATTTTTTTTTAAAGATGTGTTCCCCCCTTGATTTTTCACTGGTTGGTTTCTAACAGAGATTTCCACCTAATAATCTCTGCTTTCCCCCAGAACCACCACACTTAGCTTTCAAGCGTTTTCTTTGAGCGATTCAGATTAGCTCGATGACACTGACATTTGGGCAGTTTTCACACGAGTTCCTCAGGACACCAGACACATTCTGTGTGAGGTTATTCCTCACTGCTGTGGTTTCCAGGCCTTGTCAGGTGCGTGTCCCTCTCTTTCACACATGTCTCAAGAAACACATACCCAGACACTCATAGACCAACAGGTTTAATGTTATATTGCAGTTTCCAATGATGCGAAATACAGCTGCAATTGTGTTTCAAGGAGAAGCCTGTGACTGTGACGAGGGCAATCACTGCAGCACTGCCCTGCCCTGGGCCCATCGCAGCCTCAGTAGACATTCTTCCATTGTGGGGAGGTCCTGGCTCCACGTCTAATTACTCTGTATTGTCCACTTCATTACACTTCAGTGTGCAAGACTTCCTTTCTCCTCAAACGCCTCTCTGCTCAACGCTCTGCAGCATGGTCTGTGCTCTTTGGCCTGTCCTTTATCATGGGATTTGTCCATTCACTCATGAAAGTAACTCCCCAAGCAACAGAAATATTCACTCTACTGACCTGGTGCTGTGGTATGTTAAAAGGCACAAGGACATTGTGGCTTCATTTTTTTTCTTTTCCTGAATCCCATGAGGTGCACATGATGTTAAAGTGATGCAGCACAGATATCAAAATTACTTTTTCAGAATTATCGTCTTGGGATGGTTAGGCTGGGATTTCTTAATTCTTCACTATCTGGATCTTCACCATTGGCCTTTAGAGGCTTACTTTTCACAGTGACTTGTCTAATAAGTGCTGCCACAGGTAGTTGAAGTATGTCAATATAGATCAGACACGTACCCCTCTAATGTTTGGTCTCACATTAGCCATTAGCCCAGTGTGCAAAATAGAAAGGCATTTTCAAGTATTTAACCATACGTTTTCACATCCATCATAATCGATAAAGAAAATATTCTTTCTGACTCTGGTATCAAATTATAAATAAATCCTGATGTCATAAAGAACAATTGAGAAGCTGTTTGCTGCCTGGGATTTGTAGAGAAACGATGGTTTTGAAATTTGGAATTTCCCCATTGGCTTTTCTGGCATTTCCTCATATCCAGCAAATGGAATCTTGTGCTCTTTGATTCCTGGCAGAGCACAGTGGCTTCAGTTTTTCTTCAAAGGGAAAATTGTGTTCTTGACCCAGTATTCAATTTGGCAACTTTAATCTTGAGGCTCTTAAAATTTAAAGGAGGGTTAATAAAGAATCTGTTCCACTTGCTAAACAGCTAAGGTCAATTTTGTAATAAAGTAGATTATAATGCTCCTACACTGTGGGGAAGTGTGCTGTTTATATATTATACATTATAAATACACCTGAAGCATCAAAGAGCAAGGCCACCAAAACTCGGCTCTTGAGGTGAAGTCACTACTGCTGTAACGTCATCCTCAGGAAGATCTCAAGTTTAGGGGCTTGCTGGTTTTTAAATAATAAACAGACTGAGCTTCTGTTACTAAAGAAAAACTTCACACTAACTATAGTTTATAAAATTTCAATTATAGCCATTAATTAACCTAAAACCTTAGGGCATAAAGAACTGAACCACAAAAGGGTTTTGTGCCAGCATCTGCCTTTCAGACCCCACTGCAGAGCATAGATTATCAAAACTTGTCCAGTTCAAAGGCCTATCACCACCACTCACTAGACCACTCAGGCACTTGGGAATGAGGGGCCCAGTCAATTCTGTAAGCCTCCTCTTCCTCACAAGGTCATTGTTGTTTATCATGGCTTTGGACAACACAGCCAGGGCCTCCGCTGGGTAAAGTGGTAGTCAAGTTTAAGAAGCATTGTGTTTGCCCTGGCTGATTTGGCTCAGTGGATAGAGCATCGGTCTGGAGACTGAATGGTCCCAGGTTCTATTCCAGACAAGGGTACATGGCCAAGTTGTGAACTCAATCCCCAGTGGGGGGAGGCATGCAGGAAGCAGCCAATCAATGATTCTCTCTCATCATTGATGTTTCTATTTCTCTCTCCATCTCCCTTTTTTTTTTTTTATTAAAGCATTATGTTTTATTCCAACATGCTCACAATCTCCATTTGTAGTCCAGGGGCTGACTCTTTGGTCAAGAAACAACAATAGTCACCACTCCATTTGTGCATGGCCAAATCTATTAATTAATTAATTAATTTAATCTTTATTGTTGAATGCATTACAAATATTCCCCCCACCCCCCATTGACCCCTTCTAGCCCACCCCTGCTCCCACTCACAGACTTTTCCACCTTATTGTCTAATTCTTTAAAACACATTTTTGTTAAATAAGAGAATGAAGGCCATATACAGAGGAATATGAGTGCAATTAGCACATAATTTATATTATGAAGTTTGTCAGATTACAGCATCCTTCCATTATTTAAGAGGCTTGTTACACAGCTGGGGAAAGCAAGCAGTCATAAATTTCAGGAAACAAGCTTCCATGAAAGCCATGTCTTGTATCTTTCCTATGTTTGTATAATCACAGCATATCATATTATAATTACAAATGCAATAATGGATTGGAAGGTAACTGCATTGATTCATTTCTTTAGGTACTCAATCATTTATTCCCCTTATGATAGCAACTGCTTTTTAGAATTTCAACAATACT
The DNA here is from genome assembly GCF_964339955.1 of Pipistrellus hanaki. NCBI lineage: Eukaryota > Metazoa > Chordata > Mammalia > Chiroptera > Vespertilionidae > Pipistrellus > Pipistrellus hanaki. The sequence goes on from NC_140505.1 coordinate 43,617,288, forward strand.
GCTCCCAGAATAAAAACAGGAATTAATGCAGAGCATATAGGTTTTGCAGAAACATAAATTATCATTAAAGATTAGATGATTTATATATCTTTCCATTCTAGAGCTCTGTCATATTTACCCTTAATTTTGAAGACCCTAGGACTCTACCTAGCCATGATTCATTAACACAGTTTTATATCAAGTCCAATAAATCACTTTAAGTTCAAGCAAGGCCTTGAATAATATGTTTTACCATGAAACTCTATAAATCATGTTCTGAATGGAGGGCTCTTATCCTTGTTAACAAAAACAGGCAAGGCAGAGCTTAGTTTATTTTCAAAAGGACAACCCTACATTTCTCCCAATTACAGACCGTTTCCTTTGTTGGATATGTTTTCAAAAATAACTTCACTCTCTCTTTCATTAAAAACTAAATGCATATCTCTAATAGCTGATATGGAGGCAAGGTATCTTTCAGAATAGTTCCCTCTTAAACATTATTTTCTGTTTTTCAAAAAATGCAAGGAAGTACATTTGAACAATTCAATTTTTATGCATCATCATATCTGTGGATATATAACCAGGCTATTATTGTATATTCTGTTATTTTTGGAGATGAACACCTACTGAAACACATTTAAATATATAGACAATGATATAGAAAAACATGATAGCAATTTAACCAGAAACTAAGATATTCTGTAAAATATATTAGGAAATATGCATGTGTTCTCACATGTGTGTATGTGTAAACACATATATTTAGAAATATATTTAACTAGAGGCCTGATGCACAAAATGTATGGAAGGGGCTGGCCCTTTGCAACCCCAGCTTCTTAGAAGTCATCCAGAAGGACGTCTGGAAGGTAGTTCAGCTGTCCAGTCTAATGAGCAATTGCACTTTTATTATAGATGATAATTTAACATGCTTTTTTGTCTTATACAAGTGCAACTAAACTACTGATGATTTGAATGCCTATTTACATGAGTCATTACAAGGAACACAGGTTTCTTAAATCATTCCTTCCACCATATTCCATTCCTCCTTGTAATTCTATATCAACTTTTCTAATCCCACGTTCTATCCCTCTCCAGCCCCTGAAATCTTCCCAATGTACCCTCTAGAAATGATCACTATTTGACACATATCTTTTTATGCTTTCCAATGCTTCTTCCCTCTTCACTCTAACTGAAACCAGGATTCCCCCTAATATGCTGCATCCCTGGCAGATATCTCATGTGATAACTGGTTTATCGCAACTGGATTTCTTCTTACAACATCTAAATCATTCAATCTCCTTTTCTCTAAAAACACACAGCACTGAGTATCTTAAGAATTTACTAGGAAATACTCCCTCTAATTACTTCAAGAATTTAGCTCTTGGCTCACCATTGTTATTTGCAAGAGTTAGTCCTAATATAATTATTGGTGAATTTAATAATCACTTAATTCTTTCTTGCAATATCATGGCATCCTACCCATTAATCTCTTTTCTGTGAATATTGTTGTCTATTTAATCAAAGCATTGATTTTTCCATGGCCATTGCCATCTTTCTAGTTCTTGTCATTTTCTGAAAAATCAACTCCTCCATAATCATAATTTCAAGCATTGATTCACTAGTGTCAATTTATTTCAGTGCTACACATAATTTAATATCCTGTGACTTCACTAAAACCTTAAATTGTACTTTTGTCCAATGTATTTTATACCCCTTATACTAGTTTGCTAGGGGTGCCATAAAAAGATACTACAGACTGATGGTTTAAAAAAAACAAAACCCAGAAATTTATTTTCTCACAGTTCTGGAGGTAAGAAATCTAAGATCAAGGGGTTTGTAGGGTTGATTCCTTCAAGAAACTGAAAGGAAAAGATCTGTTCCAAGCTTCTTCCTTGGTTTGCAGATGGTCATGCCCTGCCTATGACTTCACATCATCTTTTCTGTTTGTGTATCTATGTCCAGATTGCCTCTTCTTCTTAGGATACTAGTCATAAAAACCTGGTCACCCTCTGAGATTCTGAAGGATAAAACTTCAACATATGCATTTGGGTAGGTGGGGTGCACAATTTAGCCATTAAAACCCTCATTACCTCCCATCCTTCCTTCCTATTTTAGATTCTAGTGAGTTTTAATTATAATTCGTTGTCTACTCTCCTTTACTCTTTTTCCATTACTCATACAAGCCTAGCCAAGCTTAATGTTTGCTAAATTCACACTTCACCTACTAGGTACCAATGACATAAAAGCAATAGGATGGAAAAACACACCCCACAAACTTGCTGACCAGTCTCACTTTAAAAATATGGACCACTTACCCCTAACTGGCCCCTTCTCTATAATGTATTACTATACAGAACACGGACAGACTTTCTCAGAATAGTGATTATCATTCTTATATGTCCATTAAAATCACCTGGGACTTTTTTTAAATTGTGATGCAAAGACACATTCCAGAGCAATTAATTCAGAGTTGTATAGTTGCACAATTCTGCTTTTTTAAAGCTTCACAATGGTTTCACTGTGCAGCCAAGTTTGAGAACTACTAATCTAGGCCAAGTACACTCTTAGATTAATATTTCATATCTTCTCTACTCTCTTTAAATTTTCAACAGCTCTTCCTTCCTCTCCATATCTAGAAGCAACCATTGGGGAAATTCCATAGTCATCTCTCCATGTGAACCCACTTATTAATCCTTATCTATCCTTGTCTTTCTTTCTAAGGATACCACTGGTGTTTTTCCTTAAACCATCTCTTCCAACTACCCCCAATATTCATCTGACTGACAACCCAGCATTTTTTTTTTCACTCTAGAAATTTTCTTCTCTCTGCATCATCAGTTTTCTACCTCTTCATAATAATTTCTATCAGCATATGAACAATGTAGAAATGTATCCCTTCTCAAAACCAAACCAAACCAACAAACAGATATTTGCTCTTGACTATGCATCTGTCCTCAAATTCAGTTCCTTTGACTTTTCTGTACATTGACACACCAGCCTTATTGTTCCTTCAACATGCCACGCATGCTCTCATCTCAGGACCTTCCATTTGCTACTTATGCCACCTGGAGTGCTCTTTCCACAGATGTCCTCATGGCATGCTGTTACAATTCTTTCATATGTCTGCTCGAATGACTAAACTATAACCCTGTTTCCCCTGTTTGTGTTATGTTTCTCTATGGTAGCAATTTTCAACTTTTTTTTTCATCTCCTACAGCATGTCAAAAATATTTTTTTGACAATCTTAAAAACAGTATGTACAAAGTTGATCCATTCACACTGGATGGCTGTCATTTTTATATTTGAAAATCTAATGGAACAGTGACCAGTGCCTTTGACTAAACAGTAATGCATTGCATGTCTTAAACAGTCTTGCAGCACTCCAGTCGGAAATCATTGCTCTATAGTAATTTTTTAAAATATATTTTACTGATCTTACACAGAGAGGAATTGAGAGGGATAGAGAGTTAGAAATGTCGATGAGAGAGAAACATCGACCAGCTGCCTCCTGCACACCCCCTACTGGGGATGTGCCCGCAACCAATGTACATGCCCTTGACCGGAATCGAACCTGGGACCCTTGAGTCTGCAGGCCGACACTCTATCACTGAGCCAAACTGGCTTCAGCTCTATAGTAATTTTTGCCATGGAACATAGCCTATTCTTTGCATCAATTTTGGATGTACTTCTAATTTTTTTTTTTTTTTACCTTTAGATTCTTAGCAACTACCACTTCCCCTGCTGCCTCTTTTGTCCATGTCACTATCATATTTTGTAACAGTTTCTAATTGCCGTCCTTGTGTGTTTGTTCTTCTTCTCTTTTCAGCCAGTTCACAACTTAGCCATGAAGGTGTCTTTAAATTATAAGTTACATTATATTTCTGGTTAGTAACTAGCCACAGTCTTCCATCTATCCCTAAGTCTACAAGTCTCTGAAACACCCTCATCTTTTGCTTTTTCATTGTGGTCTTTGAGTTTTTGAAACTGCAGTGAGGTCTTGTTTTATTAAGTCAGGGCAATCTATTTAGTTATAACTTTATTTGCTCTGTAATAAAATTTGTCCTAGGATGTTCTTTTATTTCTTTCTATTCTTCTACTTTTCTCTTTTTTTTTTTCTTATAGTATCTTTGTAAAGCTCCTATATGTTTTTAAAAAAATCATTATTTATCCTGAAATGTCACTTGTGAAAACAATCATACTAGCTTTATCATATGAGCTTCTCTGCAATGGACACTACCTTCTCTTAAAGAGTTATTTATTTTCAAGTATTTCCTATTTTAATTAAATGTAGAACTTGGATTTCTTCTTTGTCTTCTCTCTGATGTATTCACATGTTTTATGAGAAGACAGAGAAGAAACCAACATCTTTACTAAATCATTTAAAATATAAAATTTCAAAAATGACAAGGAAGTGGCTTCTTGATGGGGAAATTTTTTTTTTCATAAAAAAGTAAATTCTGTAAGTTTCAGCTCGAGTTTTCTCATGCCTTTTTTCACCAACATTTTCACATTTAATAGCATAAAAGTGTTTTCTGTTTATTTGCATATGAGTTATTATGCTAATGCTTCTAAATATAGCATTGAAGTTGCATTTTACTTATGCTCCTTAATGATTCAGGTAGAGAGAGAGGCACATAGATTTTAAATCTAAAAGCCAGATTTTCCTTTCTTTCTAAGAGGAGACTGAGCTCTGCATCAGTTTTAGGATATCTATACTAATAAAAGGGTAATATATTAATTAGACTGGAGGTCTTTCAGATGTCATTCAGGAAGTCCTTCTAAGTCGCCATGGTGTGGGCGAGGCAGAAGCAGTAAGGGGCGATCAGGCAAGTAGGCAGGCCAGCGGTCAGGGGCAATCAGGTAGGCAGGTGAGTGG